>NC_056745.1:1552559928-1552566835 GCF_019279795.1 Protopterus annectens
ACTGGTAGAAATCTTGAGGAACGTCCATTTTTAACTCCAGAGGAAAAGTTTTAAGTTTACCATCATTTTCTTGAACATAAAACGTGAGTGCTAACATGAGCACGTGCGCGCACACACACACACACACACACACACACACACACACACACACACACACACACACACACACACACACACACACACACAGCAACTTAAGTAATGATGCGCAGTGTGTTTGATAATGTGACTTCAAGTTTTTAAGTACTGCTAGACATCATAGCCTTTGGTGTTTCACAATCATTTTGCGCTGACAAAATTCAGGGTCTGTTTGATCACTTTCTTACCTGCTAGCGAGACTGCTTTTGTTGTTGCCTTCATTTATAACCATTTACTAATTGTTGCATTTATATACATATCAGAATCACAATCTTTAAAAAGTGAGCTTACGCAGTAATAATTACCGCTGTAACCATGTTATTCAAAATAAACTGTATACACTGCATATTATGTAGTATTACATAAAATAAAAATGATGGTTAAAGTTACTCACACTGACTAAGAAGGAAGTAATACCCACACTAATATACATAGGTGTAGTTTGTGACATCCTTCTGAGTCACTGTGATATTACATCACTCACTGATGCTCTTTGTTCAATGTTGTTTTAAGTAAACAAATGTGTAAAGATTGACACAAAAATCTTTCATTTAACTAATCCATCCCATCCCTTATTGTAAACATTCAACCAAATTCCAGTGGGCTTAAGAGATGATTAGATAGGCAGCTGTTGAAACAATATACATGGATGTCAGCCTGAAAGCAGAAGAGAAAACATCCATTCATAATGTGCATGATCTGTTTTTTGGAATTAGACCTGGAAGTCAGCAAAGGCATTTGAGGGCAGATGGATTCGACTAATTCTATGTAAATTTCCTTCTGTAGTGGCTGGTGGGTAGGTGCTGGATTGTGGGGCTAGGAGAATGCCCTGCATAATATTTAGTATCACATGGTACTGCATACCTCTCAACTGTATAGAATTGTGCAGAATGTCCAGATTTTTGCCTCATATTTTTGGTCTGTTTTTCATAAAATTGTGGTTTTCTGGTGAATTAGTGGCAAATCATTGAAGACCGAAGTTAGAAAATAATGACAGACATTTGAATTTCAGCCTTCATACCCTTTAGAAAATTCATGCTAATGCAAAACTTGTTATTCTATCAACTTTCTAAGTTTGTAAGAGCAATATTTAAAAATTGTCCCTATTTTTGGTCTTTGTTCCACTTTTATTTATGGCTTTGTCCAGATTTCTTGCTCTACGAAGTTGAGAGGTATGCATGATGGGTCTTGCTGATGTTAGTTATAAAACAAAAGTTAGAAAATAGGGACGTAGCCAATGTCTGACAACATATGACAACACTTATTCATGCCTTCATGGGATAGTGATAAGACAGCAAAAAATGGTGGTACAAAGGCCCTTACACATGGTACTTACTGCCTTACTGACCCTTTCCTACTATAGACAGCTCTGACATATCCATGCCCCTGGGAGGTAGTCTAGGGGCTCACCAGCAGGCAGAACAGTACATCTCTAAAATCCCAGAAGCTGGTCCAGCAAGTGGGACCCATAAGTGGGGTTGGCAATTTAGCAGTAGTAATCGTCAAAAATGGTGGTGCTGAATTTGGAGCCAAATGCCTAGAAATAATAATGTGGGCATATAGAACTGCTGAGAAATATTTCCCAACAGAGTAAAATTATAGAACTAATTAAAAGTAGGTGATAGTTGGGATATGCTAGCCAAGACTTCTGTGCTGTCTACATGTGGACTGCTATGTAACATGTATTTAATCATATATGTGGGCTTCTATGTAATGTATTTAATCATTCAAAATGAAAATACTGACTTTTAAATTCAGTGTCTTTTTTTTTTGAAAATGTCTCAATAAGATAAAATGATTGCCTAATTTTTATGTGTTAGAATAAATAAATTTTTAAATGTCTATTTGTATTTATTGTTGACCATGGTGCCACAGGATACTGTTTAATATTTTTTTGAAAATGTGTTGAATCAGTACTTGACACTTTTAAGACAAACCCCGGGATTCATGAATCTCGGCGCAAGGCCGGCGTAAGGTCTGCGCCGGCGGTGCAGTGAATAGCCGGTGCAGTAGCGCCATATGCATATTAATGAGAGTGCACCGCAACCACAGACACGTGCGTAGTGTACGTGAGCGAGCCCAGGTAGGATGCGTCTGGAGGCGTGTCTAAGCCTGCATGAGGTGAGCAACCTAATGTGCTGACAGCCACGGTCCGCCCATAATAGTAATGGCAGCAGCCAGGTCCCGTGCAGAATGAAACGCACGTAGAGTGTGCAGCATAGTACCCATCCCAAATAAATGGAGAAGCAAATACAAGCCACGAAGGCTTAAGTGTACCCATCCAAGGAGCAAAGCATACGCATATGACCGCGTTTGTCCCGCAATGCACCGTCAGTGGTTACACTCAGAGAAGGTGTACAGCAGCATGTCAGCGCGCCGCACCGACATAGGAGCAGCGACTAAGGTCACCACCTGTCCCACTTTGGGTGGGGCAGTCTCTCTATGGGCAGTTGTGTCCCAAAAAAACGTATTAAAAATGGCAAATGTGCTAAGATTGTAGGACATAATGATATCCCGTATTTAATGTAATGGTAGCATGAATTGGTCATTTCTGTAACTGAAATACCTAAATGTCACAAGAAACAGAATAAGCAAGCAAATTGCCACAACAATAAGCTTCTACTTAGGCAAACAAGTGAAGTTCTATGCTATATACTGACCGTGTGTATGTGTCGGCCTGTAAAGTCAGATGTGAGTCCCGGAAATATCCCAGCTTGGAAACTGGAAAAGGTGGCAACCCCAGTAGCGACATGGGCATGGTCACCGGGTTACCAGCTGTCCCAATGTGCCATGGACAGTCCCTGATTGGACAGTTGTGTCCCTGCAACAATCGGAAAAATGGAAAATGACCTCTGCTCCCCTGCCAAACATATTCCCGCAATATACATGTAATAGTAGTATAAAACATATACATTTGTATATGAAACACATACATGGCATAAGAATATGAATAAGGGACCCAAATGCTTGCAGAATAAGCTTATAGTATGGCAAACAAGTGAAGTTCTGTCAACTGCACTTGCCGTGGGTATGTGTAGTCCTGCAAATTCCGAAGTTTCCACATAACATGCCTCACTATGGGCATTGGAAAAGGTGCCAACCATAATGGTCACAAGCAGTTGTGAGAGTACATAGCCGGGTAGCTGTGTCGACATAACAACAGGAAGGAATCAAGACACCTTAAACACAGGCAAACATGTGCATAGCAACATATCCCACACCCAGCAACGTCTCTGTCGCATACACTGGATGGCGTATGTTGAAGTGTAATATCCAGAAGCAGAACCCATGCATTCAGATGTAATACACAATAGCCTCATTGTACATGTCAGTCCCACCCATGTACACCTGTGCACCCTAACCTGCTAGCATCCGTGTGCAGCTATACACCCACACACAATGTGCATACCTGAAATGTGGTAAGATGTTTGTGTTAGGCAATGCCACGTACCAAATCACCCCACATGTCACCAGCCCACCTCAGGTACAGATATGTAAATGGCTGCATGTGAATGTGTCTGCAGAATGTGTACATCCTGCATGTGGTATGTACCCGTCGAAACCATATAGGTTTGCATACGACACGGTGCACATAACTGTACACATGTGGACAAGTCGGGTTGTTGAACCACCGCATCGATGTTTAGCTATGCAGTGAAGTCGATCACATATAGCGGAACACGTGCCTATCAAACAGGACGTCCTAACAGGGTGCTACAGGCAAAGAAGGGAAGGTGGGACATCACATGTGGAGAGTAGCGTTGCGGACGACCAAATACACACGGTCAAGGTAAAGGACGGAACAACATGCATATGGCGGATGGATGTTGTTCGAAATATATATAGAAACACATATGAAGTGCCAGTTTAGACTCGAAATACTATATAATGCATTGAATTGTACCGTACAATATGGCAGTAGAAGTAAGCCTGCATGTAATTGGTGAAGCTAAGCTGTAGTGTGATGGAATTCTGATCCTGGCAGTAACCAGTACAGCAGGCTTATGTCTGTCAGCATTAATTATCTGCTGGGTTACAGAACAATAAATGTATGTACATGCATAACATCACCCCTACCTCTGAGGAGGATGGCCTTGTGAGCTCAATCGAAGATAACAGTACAACTCCTTACCAGAGAGACAAAGCAGCGTATTAAGAAATTAACTGAGTACTGTATCGGAACAGTCTAGGGTCCTTGAAACAGTTACAATCACAGAAGGACAGTGTAATTGACAAGGTGCCTTGCAAGGCTGTGTTATTCTCATGGGAAAACATTTTAAAAGCACGACCCCAGCACCCACGTATGTATAGACTATTGTGGACCATAGTGATGGAAATGCCCTGTGACCGACCACGTCAGTAAGGTGGGCAACAGCTGATTGTAAACACTATATAAAGTAACTGCTTACTGTATAGAGTCAGACAAAACTCTCATACTTGGACTGTATATGATTTAGCCTGCCTGTGTACACTACTAAAACTTTCTGAACCCGAGCCTCCTGTGTTATTGACTGTCACTTAGAAAAGCCTACTGATAACTACAGTCTGGTTTTAACAACTTATTTGACATTGTGATCCTTGTAAGCTACAGGTCAGAGTACATGGCTGGTTAGGCATCTACGCAGGAGAATTTGCCTAAATGGTTCTTCTTGAATGAAAAGACCTCCGACTGAATTGTTGTGTGTAAAGAGGCTGTTTACTGTCTGATCTGTGGCTGAAAAGCGGAAAACTGGATCCCAAGAAGAAATCGTGCAGCCTTAAACAGGAGGCTCAGGTAAGGAGTGTTTGCCTCTTTGTCTCTATTGTAGATCAGGGACCAGACTACATTGTGTTTCTGTTAACAGTAGTGATAGCGGTCGAAGACCTACCCACATACTGTTAAATGTGATCATAGGTCAGGGAATCACACAGCATAGTAAAAAGTCATTGTAGACACTACAGTGGATACAGGGAAGGAGACACCACGTGGTATGAGAGAAGGCGTAGCAGTCGTGTAGAGGATATGGGAGATTATTGAAGAAACAGATCATGTGATCCGCGTTTGACGGGTGACGTGAAGTATATGCAATCGCAGAGAGCACATAATGTGAGTTATCCAGCAAAATGGGGTAATAAATACGACATTCATGGTATATTACACAAAATATCGTTACTGAAACATTGTAATCCCTGAAAATGTGATGCACATGTTCTACGGTAAACACCTGTTCCACCCTGAGAGGGACAGTCCCTCTTTGGCCAGTTGTGTCCTGCAAACAAACCGAAAAATGGCAAATGTCCTGAAATCACAGGACAAACATTTCCCAGATATATTTCAAAATGGTAGCATAAAACAGTAATTATGTATCTGGAACAACAAAATATCATAATAAACAGAATAAGCAACTGAAATGCTACAACAATTGGTTGCTTCCCTGGCAAAAAGTGAAATCCTGTCCCATGTACTGGCCGTGGGTATGCTTTTCCCTGGAAAATCACACGTTCAGAACACTAATGTCCCACATTGTGCATTTGAAAAGGTGGCAGCCCTAAGATGTGCAGGCGACAAAACAGCGACAATTGGGTATCCATCATGCACATAGGTGGATTGAGGTAGTGAACTGAAGGGAACAGAACACTACAAATGTCAAAGCATCATACGTACACAGAGAAGATCATAATACAGTAGTACCGATAGCCCCCCCCCCCACAACACCCTACCACCTCCGATACCACATCCAGGATATGAAGCGGGAGGGCAGGCTAGTCCCCACACGTTATCCTGTGGCAACAGAGGTAGCACAACGACCAAATGTAACAGAAGCTATTGAAACCACATCCCGAACTCGTAACATACCTAGGAACACCCGAGCAAGAAGACAGTCACTAGAACAGAGTGAGGATATCTGTCAATTAATTGAAGTACCGAACCCTCATGCAGGACAGGAAGGCCAGGACCCAACCCCCGTAGTGTATAGACCGCGGACACCAGAAGATATCTGTAAAGTCACAGAGGGAATTCCCCATCTACAAAGTAATCGCTATTCACCATGCAATACCCCTGTATCTTCTGATCGGAAAACAAAGGGGGAATGGCGGATGGTACAGTATGTACAAGCTGTAAATCACGTAATAATACTTAGGGTAGCGATGGTGCCAGACCCACACACTATATTCAATGCTATGAACACGCCACAGAACTACCTTACCATGGTACATATAAGCTATGCTTCCTTTGCAATACCTATACATCCAGATAGTCCGTATTGCTTCGTATGTACATTCAGGGTAACAGATACAGCCATACCCGGCTATCGCGGGGATACTGTGAAAGTACAACGATATTCCCACAGGAGATGGCTAGCTACATTCCGGTGTTAACTCCACCCGGGGCCAGTCAAGTTCTACTTTATGTGGATAATATTCTGCTTGCAGCCCCTACCCAGCAGCAATGTATGGAAGATACAATAGCATTATTCAGATATTCAGCAGAACAGGGACATAAAGTAAGCAAGCATAAATTGCAACTACAGAGAATACAGGTCAAGTACCTGGGATATGTGGTATCCAAGTAGGGTAGAACATCACATTACGATAGGACGGTAGCAGTTTCATAAGCACACAAGCCAACTAACAAGAAGGGAATGAAGTCCTGTCTGGGCCGACTAACATTTGTCAAAGCTGGTTACCAAACAATGCTGTGGAATCCGCTGTATTGTCTGCCGTAATCTTTAATACACCTATGGCAGCACAACACATACTACACTGGATAACAGTAGCAGAAACAGCTGAT
>NC_056745.1:1552894835-1552982335 GCF_019279795.1 Protopterus annectens
CAATATCTGAATCAATGCTGATATTGGGTTTATTTTACAAAAATCAACAGCAAAGAAGAAATTCTCCACCTTAAGACATGGGAAGATGGTTTAAACCAAAACAAGGTCCACATTCCCCCCATTCATGTTTACAGGCAGCACAGGATATTACATCAGACTTTCCAGCATAGAGACAGTACCCCACTAGTACAGTTATTCCCGTCAGTCTAGATTTATGGTAATAACAGGCCTCTTCATTCAAGTCAGAATTCTTGTTCTCCAACCTCTATAGGATTATACCCAAACAGACCTGCTTATTACAACAGAATGCCCTTCCTGATATGTGTAGCTACACTTTTTCACTCAGGTATCTTAGTAGATACTCTTATTGTTCACAGTATAGGAATCCAGACTCTAACTCACTGAACTACTAACACTGCTAAGATGCATCTCTAGTCAGACTGCTTTCAATTAATTACCTAGGAGACCTGCTGCCTTCTGATCTTGCCTTTTTGCAGGGAATGCTCTGTATTTCCCTTCAGTAACCAGTGCCCTGGAAAACACAGCCCCAATTGTGTATGCTGCAGATGATATCCCTGGTTACCATGTCAAATGATTCCCCTCCAGCAAAGAATCATAGTTTTAGCTTTAGCAGTAGAGTGTAGGCCCAGAAAACCCATCTTTACTGAAATGGCTACCCCAAACGTAAAGGGCTGACAGACAAGACCTATCTAAAAAGTTTAGTATTACATTCTTTCTGCCTATATGGCCATTACAGTGGGACAATATCCATGACCAATGTGAAGTCTTTCTCTCCAATAGCTAATATTTTGACGTACTCAGAGCCCAAATAATTGCTATGTGTCGCTTTCTATTGTGGAGCAACACTTCTCTGCATTGCTAAGTTTATGACTAATATAATGAATAGGGTGTTCATCTCCCTCGACAGTCTAGAATAAAATTGCCCTGATGGCCCCCCTTTGAGGGGAATTGTGTCAATAGATTGACAGCGATCTCAGTGACAGCAAAAACTGCAAACGGTATGAGTAAAGTTCTCCAAAACTACTTCTCAGACAGTGTAGTCTTCATTTCCACTGTTATGTAACTTTGGAGTTGGTATATATAAGTTTGGGGGGGATGGAAGTTTACCCTCTATTATATCGGGAGCATGGAGGGGCTTGTCCTCTGCAAAAAAAATACTTTCTCCAAGGTTAAGTGATAGCAGTTTTGGCAATGTGTTTCCCCTGCTTTTGCTATTTCTGGGATTGCTAATGCTCAAGTGACATGACTCAGTGAGGCATCTGTGAAGACAGTAAAAGGCTTTGTGCTGTGTGACCTTGGAGATGGAATACATAAGTTAAAGGGGTGGTGTGCTTGCCCTCTACTTCAGGGGTACAGGAGGGCTTGCCCCTGAAAAAAAAAAGACTTTCTCTAAGGTTTACTGAGAGTAGGTTTGGCAGTTTTTTCACTGCTTTTGAGTTGTTAAGATTGGTGTCACTCAGTTGACAAGAATCACTTTGAGGCATCAACGCCAACAGTAAATGTCCTCATAAAATGCAGGGCTGACAACATAACATGTCCTTTAATTCTGTTAATGAATCTTCTGTGGTGTCTGTCCATTTGGCATTTAGATCATACAGTAGGCAAACTGATGACTCTTAACTGTATGTATGTCTGCAATGTGTGTTTGTGTGTGTGTGTGTGTGTGTGTGTGTGTGTGTGTGTGTGTGTGTGTGTGTGTCTTATGGAAGAAAGGCTTGGTAACTTACTTATATTCATTGTTTTTTTTTGTAACTCTGTGTAAAGTGGCAGCTATTCATGAGGTCACTATAGGAGCTGGATGCATCTTGACAGCATTAGATGGATGACCCTTGTTTAAGTCCATTAGAGGACAAGCGATGGTGGCAAACTTTAGGATTACTTATAGCAGTAATTGGCTAATTCAAGGGAAGCCTGGACATGTCTCTTGGTACTTCGTGTAGGGCAGTTGTGTACCACTTCCACCTTCTCTTTTTGTGACTTTTCTGTCCTTCTGCTTATTATGTTGACCAAATCATGGGATTCTGATACCCATAATATACATTTCCCTGCAGTGGCCATCAGTCCAGCCTTCTCAGGAAGTCCAGTACAGCCTGGATCTTCAAGAGGTAGGTTTCTAAAGCTTCTGAGAAGATCACCAGATCATCAAGATAGGCCATATTTGATATGTTGTTTAAGAGCCCTGTCCATTAGCCTCTTGAACATCAGCGGTGCTCCATGAAGCCCACCTGGCATAACGTTATAGGTCCTGAGGGCACTGGGAGCGACGAGCACATGTTTCTACTTGGCTTCAAGGGCTAATGGGATTTTCCAGTGTCCTTTATTTTTTAAAGCCAAAATGGACAGGGATCGTACCTTACTTAATCTTTTCACTAGTTCATCCAATCAGGGCAAAGGGAAAGAATCAAACTTGGAAATATGTTTAGTTTTCTGAAGTCATTACAAAACCTTTTAGACCCATCAGACCATGGGAACAATACATTGGGATTATTCCACTCACTTTGGGATTCTTTTGCAATCCTGAATTTAAGTGTTTTCTCTACTTGCTCTTTAATTAACTGGCCCTGTGACTTTGGTGGCCAGTATAGATTTATATTTACTTTTTCAGCAGACAAGAGTTTCAGTACTACACTGAAGGAAAGTGTTCCCAACAAATAACTGTGAATATGTTCCTGTTTCTTAGTACAAATGTATTAACCTCTTGTTTCTGTGATTCTGACAAGGTTTCATCTGTTTAGATATTAGAGTATATTGTGGGAGCCTTGACGTGTTATGCAAACATACTTATTACAGCCCTCAGCTTCCTTCCAAGGTTTGCTTTGGTTTCTTTTTTCTACTTTATCTCACGTTGTACTTTAATTCAGTTTTCTATCCCATGACTTTAAAATGTCCTTGCCATTTTACTAGAATTCTTTTCTTAGCAGTTGGCACCAAGACAAGAACTTTGTCCCCTGTTGAACGTTATAAGATATGCATTTCTATTATATGCCCTCTGTTGTGTTTTCTGTATTTTTTCATGTGATACTTTTGTATGTTTACTACAGTGTTCAACCTTTCCTGCAGGTTGCTAAAGCACTCTATCACACTTTAAGGAGAGTGTATTCTGCTGCATGTTTGTTTCACTTTATCAAGTGAACCTCAGGGGTGTCTGCCATATAACTCTTCACATAACAGTTCAAATGGAGTGGCTCCATTTGGGGCTTGAGGACTGACATAAGTTCATAGATTCATAGGTGTGTACTAGGCTAATGGCCTTGGAGCCTTTACAAGCCTAGCCCATAGAAGTGCCCTGGCATCGTGCCACCCAACGTCATAAAAAAAAATAAAATAAATAAAATAGGGAATCAGTTTGACTCAGGTTTCCCTTCCTCTTCTATGACTTTCCTCTACATGGATTTTAACATTTTGTTTAAACATTCATCTGGCGTATCTGTCTCAGAGTGGTATATAGAGGGCCTCAGCTGTTTCACTTTAAAGAACTGGCAAAACTCATGCATTACTTGAGACATGTAAGGGGTACCCTGCAGAGTAAGAATTCCTCAGGATATATGTAAATTTTAAATATTGCTCACAAATTTTATGAAAAACAGACCAAAAGTACGAGGCCAAAATTTGGACATTCTGTGAAAATCTGTACAGTTGAGAGGTGCTGGTGGCCTCTACTGGATTTTGCAAGTGGGCCTGTGATATCCATTGCTATTTCTTCAAATAGGTCTTCTATTATACATAGAGATATCACAATGCTACAAAAGACTGGGCTATGTGTTGTGTGTTGCTGTTTGACAGACAGCACAAATATTTTCTGCATGATAGCAGAACAGTAAAATCCAGCTCGAATTCCTGCCTTGATCTTGTTTATCCCCAGATGTCCCCCAGAATGCCTCTATGTGCCAACTTCATCACAAGTGCTCGCTAAGTCTGTAGCATTAGCAGTTCAAAATAAGGATATAAAATGAGACTGTATTGATTAGCTATTCCCTTTTCTGCTTAGACTGTATTGATTAGCTATTCCCTTTTCTGCTTAGACTGTATTGATTAGCTATTCCCTTTTCTGCCTAGACTGTATTGATTAGCTATTCCCTTTTCTTCTTAGACTGTATTGATTAGTATTCCCTTTTCTACTTGTGCTAGTCTCTCTCTAGCCCTGCTCTGCATATTTTCCTTTTCCTGGGCTTCTTAGAATTAATATGGCTTACCTGGAGTTCCGAAAGGTCAGTGTTTCTTTCCTCGGGATTCTGCCATGATGTAGAGGGTGTAGACTCAGTTCCTCCCATCTCATTTTCTAAAGAAGGGGAGCTCACTTCTGCTTGGGGAACTGGAATTGTCTTTTTATTTAATTTCTATATTATGTCTTCTTGCTCTGACCTTAGACACTCACTTCAGAGTTGGTTGGCTATATGCTTTGGTAGATTAAGGGTAGAAAAGCTTAAGACTCTTCTCAGCTTTTGGAGTTCCTCCACCTACTTCTTTTTGTGTAATTATAGGCCCTCCTACATCATTTTCTGTCCTGATTTATTTTATAGTTTTTCACTACTGAAGTATCAGCATCATACCTATTCATTCCTTCTACCCAGTCCCAATCTTGATGATTTTGGAAGCTTCTAGTTCCACAGCTTCATCTATATTGGATGTATGCATCCCTGACAACACCTCAGGTTGCACACACTCACATTTTCAATACTGCTTTAAATTGTGGAAAGTCCTGACTGGTTATCATATTACGTTCTACATTAGGCTCTAAAGCTATTTGGAATAAGACTGCCTAGAATAGTTTGCTTAACTGAATTTGATTTTCCCAACCACCTGCCCCACACCTGCTTCACCCATATTGTGCTTTTAAATTTGGCAGCTCTTGAGCTGCATGCCCGTACTATAAATCTGACTTTGGACACTCCTCTCACTGTCTCATCTCATCTGGTCTTTCTACCAGACAATGAGAGATCAACTGAGAAGGCCTTACCCTCAGACTTCTTCTGTTTCATACCATCTAATTCACTCAGAACACACTGCAAATTTTATAGCAGTCTGATCTTACTTTTAAATTCTGTAATATCTAGGACTAGGCTACCACTCACTTGTGAGCTTAGGAACCGCATGTCAGGAATAAGTTTAGGACTATTGCTTCCATTTTGAGAAAAAGATCAGAGGGATGTCAGTTCCTGCTGGCATCTGGTAGGGAAGTGGTTATGGGACTTCACTGAGTGGTCTGTTGGCAGTTTTGTTGAAAACCTCTTCAGGGACTTTATGCAGCTTGGCTTTGTGTTGCATGCAACTACTGTCATTTCTATTGACAGTATCGGCTAATGGAAGATAACGACAAGTACGCTGACCCTATAAACATCTGGGTTAATTTACTGCTGGTTCACCCTATAAACATCTGGGTTAATTTACTGCTGGTTCAATTTGAATAAGCAACTCGGGGGGTGGCTAGTCAAGTCTACCAAAGCCAAATTTGAGGTAAAAATAGTCTCCCAGACCAAAGACAATCACAAGGCATTCTTCAGCAATGTATGCAAAATGCAATAAATAACAATGTACTAAACTAATTGTAAAGGGAGCCACCTATCCATAGTCGGAAGATACAGCAAATCTACTGGCTGACAAATTTAGTTCCAAATTTAGCCCCCTCGGCTGGGGGAAAACCCTCAGACATAACCTCTGAACTAACAATAGGGGACAGGTCCTTAATGCACTCTCCAAAGCCAAGAATACCACATTGATAGGCCCTAATAACATCTTAGGTTGCCTCCTTAGTAGCATGAAAATTGACCTGTTAGATCCACTAGAATCACTATTTAACCATAGTCTGTAGACAGGCATCATGCCAAGTGAATAGAGGACTCCAAGTGCCACCCCTCTGCACAAGGGCATGCCATCTATGGACTGGAGTAACTGCAGACCAATAAGTTTGACTAGTCTCATATTCAAAGTCATAGAAAGAATTATCATGGAAATGATAAGAAATTACATAGAAAACCGTCAGACAATGGATTCAACTCATTCTGATTTTGTTAAGGGCAAGTCATGCCTACTTAACCTGGTGGACGCCTTGGAGAAGGTCACCAAAGTAACTGATGACAGCAAAATGGCACATTCTGCCTCCCTTGACTTGGCCAAAGCATTCAATACAATACCCCACTCCGGCATTGTAGACAAACTCACAAAATTGCATATAAACCCCTTTGTCTCATAGATAGGACTCAAGAAGTTAGGATAGGGGAGTTTGCCTCAACAAACAGGTCAATCACTAGTAGAGTCCTTCAAGGCTCGGTGTTAGGGATGCTCATTTTTGGCATCTACTTGTTTGAAGTCAAGGCTAATGTCAATGGCCTCTGGCTGACCAAGTTTGTAAATGATTGCAAGCAAAGCACAGATATAGAATCCTACAAAGAGACAAATACCCTTCAAGAATGCCTAACACAGACTAATAACTAGTGCGAGAGCCACTGTCTAAAACTCAGTGCCTAGAAATAGTATTCTTTGAGAAGATGGCTACCCCTGGAAACTATCACATTGATAATACACCCCTAACAGTAGTCTCAGTGGTCATGGATTTGGGAATGCATGTAGACAGTAACCTTATCTTTGACCATCATGCATCTGTAAGAGTAAGGAAATCATTCTGTGTTGCACAACCTATAAGCAAGGGTATGGTCTAGGTCCAAGGATGTCATTGTTCTGCTGTACTCAGCTTTCATCATCCCAGTCACTGAGTACAACACCCCCTTCAGTATGTACTTGACAGGTATATATTAAAATCACGAAAGCTGAAATCCGCAAATGCAATTACATCAACACATAAATGCCAATCTACAAAAACAGTGAACTATGGAAACGTCAAAAGTCCGAACACCGAACGAATTTCCTTGGCCAGCAGGGTGATCATGGGGATGAGGAAATATATCCTTTTCCCCACTGTAGTGCGGTCTTGGAGTTGGTATATATAAGTAGGGGGTTGCAGGGGGGCTTGCCCTCCCCTGCAAAAATGTTTGGAAGAGTGTGTTACATTAGGCTTGTTTAGTTAGGTTTAACTTACCTGTATGGTGCTGTTGCTTCCGGAAATCCGTTCAGCGTTCTGATTTTTGACGTTTCTGTATTTCGCTGTTTTAGTAGATCAACTTTTATGTGTTGATGTAATTGCATTCGCAGAGTTCAGCTTTCGTCATTTTAATATAGACCTGTACTTGACCAGGCATATGCAACAACTGGAGCATCCACAGAGGTTCTTCACAAAAAAGAATGCAAGGCATAAACAATGTGTCCTATATGGGCAGCCTCAAAGTCCAGTCCTTGTACATGGTCTTCTACAGACTTCTGAGAGGTGATCTATAACTTGTCTAAAAGGCATCTTATCCTACTCTGATGAGCCTTTTGCACATCTGCTAAACAAATATCATCAGAATTACCCAATCTAGCAACCTAGACCTCATCAGCAACATAAGCAGGATGCATTAGAGGTACATGTATCTGTCTCAGAGACTAGTCCTTCTCTGGACCAGTCTTCTCATCAATGTAAAGCAGATTTCTTCCCTAACCCAATTCAAATGTAACTTAAACCAATGCACAGGTACTGGAAAATTTACCCTGGTTCAGCACCTATGTCTGTAGTAGAGAGAGAGAAAGCCAAAAAATTCTTGACCATCCATACCCAATATATATATATATATATATATATATATATATATATATATATATATATATATGTGTGTGTGTGTGTGTGTGTGTGTGTGTGTGTGTGTGTGTGTATATATATATATATATATATATATATATATATATATATTCCCCATAAAATAATTCTAGGGTATTAAAACTTGTGAGATACATTTGTGAAGCATGAATAGGCTTAATAAGTCCCACTGGGGTCATTACTCTAGTAATCACCTCTGAACCTCTTAGTACGCTTAGTTGAAATTTTTTACTAACTTTTGCTGCAGGAAAGTTGACTTTAGAGGCTGCAGTTTCAGTTAAGTAATGTCCTACTAAAACAATAAAATTGCTCATAAATCTTACGGTCATGTGGAAATACACTTTCTCTTAAGTGGTTAGGCAGTGTTCTTTTTAGTTTATCCACAGCTACAATTAAAAAAAAAAAAAATACATATATATATATATATATATATATATATATATATATATATATATATATTTACACCAGTCACATTAGGTTCTAATTATAGAATCAAAATATAAATGTAAGTATATCAGCTATTTATGACCTTACCAGTCTGTCCTTAGAGAATGTCCATTTATTGTGCTCAGGAAACTGTGCTTCAGGTGAGATGGCACCCTTGCCAAAATTTCTTTCATGAACTTCATATAGGCAAGTTCATTGCTGTCTCTAAGATCCATGCAGGCTTTGAGGGAGGATCTAGACAGATATGATGAAAAGTTCTTTCCCATTTGGCTTGGGAATAGCCTTCTGTAGTTGTATATCTTTCAAACACCACAAGATGGGCCTCCACATAATTTTCTGCTTATGTTTTCTCAGAGTATACCACAAAGTTTATTAAAGGACTGTACTCAAAGCTGTAAATAAGACGTTGTTGTTGTGTCTTTTGGCTTTTCTCGGTTAGGGGTCGCCACAGTGGAACTCCGGTCCACTAATGATTGGCAGTAGACTTTTACGTGCTGAGTTGCCAGCCCTGACCCACAACTTTCAAATGAAGGTACACCCATTCACGCATGTCTCCACACAGAAGACGCTTTAGCTGGGAATTGAACAGGACAACGTCTTGCTGTGAGGCGACAATGTTACCGCAGCACCACCACCGCATGTGCAACAATTACAATCACAAAAGAAAATCCTCATATCCCCATTTTTACCAACCATGCTTTTAAAGAAGAGACAGCTCGGTTTAGGGTACCCAGTGGGATGGATGATTGGTTCACAATGGTGACCATCTGTTGCTGCAGACTGAATAGACGTTGGTCTTCTTTCTTGCATACTAATAAGGATTGGTCAGTAACTGTGCCATTTCGGATGTCAAGAAAAGTAGTGGCAATATATACACCATCCAAGCACAACATATGCATCATAAAGCTTAGAGGCTGGTCTTTATTGACAAACTTTTTCCCTGCTACAATAATTTTTTTAGCTAGTATAAATTCTCATATTGGTTTGAGCATTTTTTATTAAGCCTTTAACTAGTATCCTTTCCTTCTGTCATGAGAGCACCCTCACATACTGTGAAAAGGTTGCAACACAGTACTCCAGACAAATTATTCACATGCAGGGCCTAGACAAGTCAACAGTTAAAAAAAACTCATTACTTCCAAGTGACACCTCCAGGTGCATCTGCAGTTAACTCCTACTGACGCCTCTAGGCGTCAAATATTGCTTTTTCATATTTGCATCAATATTTTCAAAACCGTGCTATGTACAAGGTTTTAAAAGATGTCCTCTTAAAGCTTACACAGTGTCAAACTCAACTGCATTAATATTTGACCTCTGTCTATTGCAGGTAAAGAGATATTAACTCTTGATTTTATGATATTAATTTATGTAGATATAATTTTCACATTTTTCTAATATCTCAAAAACCAAGTAACACAGATAGAACTCCTTAGCCACATATGAAAGCTCTCGGCTAGATGAAAAAAATGCTGCTGAAAGTATGTGTGTAACTTGAGTGGTTGCTGAGATATTTTAAGTTGTTTACAAAATATTTCAAATGTAATTGTTACTGTGTTTACTGTGACTCATAAAATTCTGTTTATGACCTAGAACCTAAAGGAAAAGAACCACTATAAAAATAGTTGGTGCTGCAGAGTTTGCCATTTACACTTCTTTCATAACCCCTATGGTTTCAGAGATATGAACATTTTTTGAAATGTGAGGACATAATTTGATTCTGCCAAAATGTTTACACTCCGCCCATTGGAAGTTACAATGCAAACTTCCTGAGCTCCATTGGAGTGAATGAGTTAGCAGCAGTCTATTTACAGAATGTGGTGGTGCTGGAGGTATTACTGAAACAGAGTGGAAGCAGCTCAGACTCTTTTACAGGTTAACAGATATACAGTGGATATAAAAAGTGTATACACCCCTGTTAAAATGTCAGATTTTTGTGATATATAAAATCAGACCACAATAAATAATTTCAAAACTTTTCTCACCTTTAATGTGACCTATAACCTGTACAATTCAATTGAAAAACAAACAAATCTGTTAGGGGTAAAATATAGCAAATAAAATACATACAATAAGCTGGTTTCATACGTGTGCACACCTTTACACTAATTTTTTGTTGAAGCACCTTCTGATTTAATTACAGCATTCAGTATTCCTAGGTAGGAGTCTATCAGTACGGTACATCTTGACTTGGCAATATTTGCCCACTCTTCCTTGGAAAAGCCCTCCAAATCTGTAAGATTGAGAGGACATCTCTTGTACACAGCCCTCTTCAGGTCACCCCACAGATTTTCTATTGGATTTAGGTCAGGGCTCTGGCTGGGCTATTCCAAAACTTTGTCTTCTGATGAAGCCATTCTTTTGTTGATTTGGATGTATGTTGTGGGTCATTGTCTTGTTGAAAAGTTAAATTCCTCTTCATCTTCAGCTTTCTAGGAGATGCCTGAAGGTTTTGGGCCAAAAGTGACTGGTATTTGGGACTGTTCATAATTCCCTACATCTTGACTAAAGCCCAAGTTCCAGCTTATGAAAAGCAACCACAAAGCATGACACTGCCACCACCATGCTTCACCATGGGGATGGTGTTCTTTTGGTGATGCAAAGTGTTGTTTTTGCACCAAACATACCTTTTGGAATTGTGGCCAAAAAGTATAACCTTGGTCTCTTTAGGCCATAACACATTTTCTCACATGCTTTTTAGGAGACCTGACGCATTGTTTTGCAGATTTTATCCAGGCCTGGATGTTTTTCTATGTGCGAAAAGGCTTCCATCTTCCAACCCTACCCCATAGCCCGGACATATGGAGAATACGGGTGATTGTTGTCACATGTAGTACATAATCAGTACTTGCCAGACATTCCTGCAACTCCTTCAGTGTTGCTGTAGGTCTCCTGGCAGCCTCCCTGACCAGTTTTTGTCTTGTCTTTTCATCAATTTTGGAGAGACATCCAGTTCTTTGCAACAACACTGTTATCCCATATTTTCTCCACTTTTTGATGACTATCTTCACTGTGTTCCATGGTATATCCAATGCTGTGGACATATTTTTGTATCCTTCTCCTGACTGATACCTTTCAACAATGAGATCCCTTTGATGCTTTGTAAGCTATCTGCAAACCATGGCTTTTACTGTAGCAGGCAACTGAGTAAATGTCAGGAAAAGCCTACTAGGACAGTTGAACATTATTTGGGGTTAATCAGAGTCTCTTTGATTGATGGCAGGTGTGTACCCAATAAGACTGAATGCTGTAATTAAATCAAAAGATGCTTCAACAAAGTATTAGTTTAAGGGTATGCACACTTATGCAACTAGCTTATTGTACATTCTTTTACTTTCCATATTTTTCCCCCTAACAAACTTGTTCATTTTTCAATTGAATTGTACAGGTTAGAGGTCACATTAAAGGTGGAAATAGTTTTTAAATGCTTTATTGTGGTCTCATTTTTTTATATCACAAAAACATGTCATTTTCTAGGGGCATGTAAACTTTTTATATCCACTGTAGACTGTAGAAAAAAGAAAAGTTTTTTCTGTCTGATGAACCTAAAAGGCAATGCATGCTAACACTAATCCTAACCCACACTTTAAATTAGCAAAAAAAAAAAAAATTCAGACAAATGTTAAATAAATTTGGTTAGGTTTTGGATAGTGCATCGGAAAAGGATCAGTGTGTCAGCATGTATGACCAATATAATGACTGGTTGATGGTAACCATTTCAAATGCTGGGACTCAAACACAGAGACTGAATGCCCCCACAAAACAGACTTGAATATACTAAGACTGAGATGGCCATTTCATAGAATATTCTCTTTTCTCTTTAGTGTGGCTATCTCAGAGTTGGTATATATACGTTTGGGGCTCTCCTGCAAAAAAAAGTTTGAAGAAGTTTAAGATTTACTTTTATCATGAATATTTGATGTTTTTCCTATCTGACAGCACTCAGCATTTTGAGTGCCATCATTTCAATAGGGAGCCTTGGTCGACAGGTTTTGGTTGCTGGTTTTTGTGTCAACAAAGTGACATGATGACCATTCATTATATAACCATATATATATATAGAGAGAGAGAGAGAGAGAGAGACACACACACACACACACACACACACACACACACACACACACACACACACACACACACACATATATATATATATATATATAGAGAGAGAGAGAGAGAGAGGGAGAGAGATGGGGCAGATGTAGATATAGATATACAGTCTCTTGAGCTATATTATGGTTAATATTGGGCTTATTTAACAAAGTCAACAGAAAAGAAAAAAATATCCACCTTGAAACTTATGGAGTAAATTAAAATAAGACACACAGTTGGCATTCATTGTTAGCTTTGCTTAAAAGGCTCCAGAGTCTGCCACAATAAAATTCAAAAGAACAAAGGAGTACTTATAGGAAGTCCACATACTGAACAGGGTAATAGTGTAACTTCTTTTCAGCTTAGAGACAGTATCATATAGCATACTGTAGAAAAAGCTCCTTCTATTCTCTCTAGTTTTATGCCAATAGCAGACTTCTTTCTTTACACCAGAAAACTTTCTCTCCAAGCTCTCCAGGATTAAAAAAGGCTTCCTTCCATATACTAGAATGCTATACCTAATGCTCACTGTTGCATTCTCCACTCAGGTATCTTGCTTGACACACAAGTCCACTCAATAAGGAATCTGGAAGGTAGCTCTGTTTGCTACTAACACTCTTGAAATACAACTCAAGACAAGCTGCTACAGTTTGTTACCTAGAGGATATGCCTCCGTCTGAAGGAGTCTTTCTGAGGGTGTGCTCAGTATTTCCCCATTGGTAACCTGTCACATTGGACATACCATCCCAGTTGTTGTAAAGGCAGCAGATGGTTGCCATCCAGGCACAGTCACCACCGCAATGCTTTAATCCATTGTACCCTTTTCAACCATAACAAGAGAAAATATACAAGAAAATTGCATTATTAGAATACTCATATAAAACAAAGTAGTAAAGACCGCCACATACATTCAGTAGATGTCTGAAGTTACATTAAATACATGTCATTACAAAAGTGCCCTAGCTTAGGATGAAAGAAAATTCAACATGGGCAAGATATACACAGTGTAATTCCTGTTTTTATTTTATTTTATTTTTTTACAAGCAGTTACATTTCGATTTATAGGTACAAAGCAGACTCAGAAGTAAGGACAGAGAGATTAAGGTGTATGTAGGATTTCAATCCACAGCTTTATACTTCCTCTAGTGACTGGTGAATAACACTGAGGATACAATGTAACAAGGACATGTCAGAGATGTTAAAACTGTAATATGAAAGTGACTGGTGAATAATGCTGAGGATACAATGTAACAAGGACATGTCAGAGATGTTAAAACTATAATATGAAAGTGACTGGTGAATAATACTGAGGATACAATGTAACAAGGACATGTCAGAGATGTTAAAACTGTAATATGAAAGTGACTGGTGAATAATGCTGAGGATACAATGTAACAAGGACATGTCAGAGATGTTAAAACTATAATATGAAAGTGATTGGTGAATAATGCTGAGGATACAATGTAACAAGGACGTCAGAGATGTTAAAACTGTAATATGAATAGCCTTTTGGCACTGCGTACAGCAGGATTTCCACCAGGATAATGCAAATGTTTTAAGTTGGAGTACCCAGTGCTCCATTTGTGTGAAGTGAGAAAGATAAATATGCATTGATTAAAGTTGAAGCACCTTTTATATTTAAATATAATTCATTGTATCCCAATGGCTTGAATGCTGACCCGAGATGTCAGTATTTGATTAGGCAAGTATAAACAGAGATGTTTGATAATAATTGGTATAATATATTAAGTGAAATAGTGACAATTCTGACAGATGAGTAGGGATATATTTATAAATCTGTTGTGTTTCGTCTTTTCATGCATCCCTTTGAAGGCATTAGCCAAAGTGCTAAGGACAATATCTCACAATAAAGAAAAGCAAGAAAAAATTTGTAAATAGTGCTTTTTTTGAGTTACCTCCCTAGGACTCCATTGAAAATGAATCCTCCCAGATGGGCATTCCTGGTTTATAAATGTAAATAGAAAATTAATACATAATAACATATTTTTGCATCAAGACTAAAGGCACTCACAATCCAGGTATATGCTACCAATTGAATAACCAATTAATTTACTCTCTACTTTTACAGCTTGCTGGAGTTTCACAATGATGTATGCTGGGTCTGTTGTTACTTTCTAGTACTTCAATTTTCTATGGCTAGCTAAACAAATTTGTGGATGGAGTTATCACCTCTAAGGAGAGTGATGTTAAAATACTTCAGAATACTCTAGATGAGGTCATTACATGGTGTAGATTTATTAAACTTAAGCTGAATATAGAAAAATCGGGTCTAATGCATTCTGTTTTGAAAGACCACTCTTTTTTATTCAGCTTAAAGAGTTTCCACCTAGAAATTGACACCTTGCACAAAGATTTGCATACACCTGCTGGTACAGATTTTGACTTCAGTAAAAATGTGGCTATGGTCATTAAGAAGGCATATGGTATGATCCATGGTGTTCTGAAAAATATTCCTTCTGGGAAAAAGAAAGCTTGCTTCAGTTTTAGGAGTGGTTAGCATAGCCATCACTTGAATATAGCAGTGTTTTACTATTTATAAGAAGAAAAACAGTTCAGCAAACTTGAACGAGTGCAAACATATTTTATTCACAGAATGGAAGATTTATGCAGCACCACTTAAGAGACAAACCTCTGTCAACTGAACTTGTTTTCTCTTAACTATAGGCTTTTTATGGGAGATGTATGTACTGTGTAAAAGGCTTCTGAGGATCAAGTTAAACTATATTTATTACAACTAAAGATAAATGTTCCATCTAGGGTTGTAAACAAATCGAGATAGCTATTAATACCCATTAAGAACTTCATTTATACAAGAAAAATGCCATTTTTCAAGTCACCAAGTTGATTTACTATTATGACATGAAGGCCACTGCTGATCTGCACATTGTGGTAGTAAACTGCAGCTCATGTATGTAGTGGCATTCATCCCCACTCACTTTCCAACACACAACTGAACACGTCATGAACACACACATGCACACACACGCACACGCATGCACATGCGCACACACACACACACACACACACACACACACACACACACACACACACACACACACACACACACACACACAATACAATCCTCGTACCTAAGATGTCTGCGCTCCCATTTTCCCCCCACCCCATAATAGTTGAAGCGCTACTATGGTGTGTATTTATTATGCCCTGTGGCTACTGTATCCCCGCACCCCAGTCCCAGTACTACTGTTGATACCATTATGATACTTCCAATCACAGTAATCACTGGTGTCTAGTGGCTCTCCAAACTCCTGATCTCTGTATTGCTGTTGGTACCATTACAGCACTGTTTAAGAAATTACCTCTGGTGGCTAGTAGTTCTTCCCCCATACCAGTTGTGGTTTTGTTTCCATTACGGCACTTGATTTAATTATTTCCTAGTGGTCTAGTAGTTGTCTTCATTGCCAATCCACATACCATGCTTGCAACATATGGGTGAACATGGACCTTTGGCTGTGTTCAATACAGTGATGCTGGTCTACATGGCCATTTTTTTTTGAATCGCTCAGCCTTGTAGATGTCTTCTTAGAGGTGGTTCTACAGAGAGATAGAGCACATGGCTAATTAGCATATGTCTCTCTCTTGCAATGCCTCATTAGCATTCAGTATAGTAGGGGGGCCAACCCTTTATGACGCTGCATATCTTCATGGTAGTGGACCAAGCCACACTGTGTTAGGGCAGTTGCTGAATTACAAAAAAGTACCATGATGTGCACATGGAAGTATACATGTCACGGTACCTTAATGAATCAAGGACATAATATGTTTTCCTCTCAGAACAAGGTCCTCAGACTCTCCATGCAGGGAACTCTATCAATCTGATGTTCTTACTTTGTGATTATGTCAGTGGTACAGATGATTTCAAACAAAATAATCATTTCAGCAGAGTTCAGTCAGCACTATCTTAAGAATCGTGAATTATGTTATTTGACCACTTAACTCACTACTAAAATATGCAGATAGTTATTTTTTGAGTGTATTTTATGCTCCATTTACAGAAGAAAAATACAGGCTATATCTCTACAAAAGTATTTATTTATTTAACAGTTTTGCACATAATCAGGACCCTGCTTAAGAACCTATAATTGATCATGTCCCATCTTGTGAAGACTTTAAGTAGAATGCCCGTTTTGTCCTATTTATGTACTGATGATTATTTATTTCCCCGAGTTCTGTTGTGTCATTGCTACTTTCTTACGGTGTTAGTGATGACTCTGCGTCATACTTCTCAGACTCTGACTTTTACAAATTATAGCAGATGGTCAGAAATAGGTGCAGTTTTTTATTTTTCCAGTAGGTCTTCATATACCAGACCCTAAATACTAGGCTCTCTGTATGTAATAATATGGAATCTTTGTATACACTCATAGCAAACTAATTTCTCTTTTTTCTAGGGATGCAGAAGTGCACAACTTCTTTGCAAAAATGCTTTGTACATGCATTTACAGTGTTATCAGTATCAGTTGAAATGATTTTCTTTTGCAATATTTGGTATTTAGATATATTTTTATTTATTTGAATCAGAGTAATACTGCAGAGAGCCCCCAAATACATCCAGATAGCAGAAGCATGCCTTTAGCAGCCCAATCATCTGCTCAACAATGACCTGGGTTTATGATGGGGTTCAGATGAATCTACTGTCTACCACACTATGTAGCTTTCTGATAGTTGTCATCAATAAGGACTTCAGGCCACATCCAGCTTCACCAGTAACATGCTTCTGGGAAAGTCACTCTTCATAAACTGTTGATACAAATCTCACAAGATAAGTATGTGGGAATCATGGTAGCCATCTTGGTGTCCTGCAGACTCATTACAGATAATACTGTACATTACACACAACCTGGCAGTTAACAGAGTGGTAACCTTTTTGGTTTCATATACCTCCTTCCCAGCACAGAAGATGGGGCCTTTATTTTAATGTGGCTGCATTCTATGACATCAAGTACTTCAGTGAAATTGGCTATATAATAAAAGTCCCAATAGTGCTGTCTCTCTCCATTATGGTACAAGAAAACCACATATCTTTCTTCCCCCACATGCTGTGGCATGATATCAAGGAACTTGTGGGGTATCCTTAAAGCAGATACCTGGCTTACCCCCCACTATGTCTCCTGTTGGTCACTTGAAAGGTCCCTGTAATGAGTATTTTTAAAGCCACACATTCCTTAGTATTCACTGGGCCAGGTAGTCCAAGACTCCCACAAAATGGCAGATGAGGATGACACATATCTATCTGCTCCTGTATGGTGCCTCTATCCACATGGTACTGGTCTACAATATCAGTGGCCATTAAATGATAAACATGGTCAGATGACACTGTGCAACATCCTGGTTTCTTGCAGCAATTACAGGCCGTTGCATTAACACATTTGCTAAAGTGGTGTTACCTCTAACATATTTCTGTTATATCACTGCTGTAATACCATGATTATATGGTATATAAACTCACTGGTGATGGCGCTTCACGTTGCAAACTTTATGCATTTCTGAATCCCTACATTACTGTATATGGTTTTCCCTTATTTGCATACATGGGATCCCTCATTTAAATACTGTTGCTCATTACCATGTCATTATTCCATTAGGATATACTGTAAGAAACCCTGTTCACTGTCTTCCCTTGCTCATGCTCACTGTGTCTTTGAATCACACACACCTTGCAAATGGCTGCTAGTTACACTCAGTTGCCTAGCACAATGCAGCAAATGTTTCTGAGTTTCAGGAATAGTAAAGGACACCACAGTCTAACACTTAACAAAACAAAGCTGCTTCCAGTAACAATCATGGCAATACTAGTGATCAGCTGTCAACTCAGCTGCAGTTAAATTATTAAAAAAAGATACTTTATCCAACTTCAGACAAAACTACTCCAAAAATCAATATGCTATTCTCTCTCTACTCAGATAATGGCTCATATTCAGAAACATCTCTTATACGGCTGTGTAATGGCAAAATAGAGTGATTGAAGTATCTCACTGTAGTAGAAAGCTGTTTAGCAATATAATGTTATACAACAATAAATATAAAAAAAGGACAGAGAAAAAGAGAGAGACACGCATAAAAAAGAAAAACATTAGCAATTAGGCATAAAGGTACCTGGAGGAGTAAAATGCTGTTAGATGTCCAACACCAATGTAGGAAATGACTTACCAGACAAAACTATACTACAAAGGGTAGGATGACATCATAACTGTGTGTAAGTGTGGAGGACAGTGAATGTAGCACAGGGACCATGGAAGGACGACTGAGACACTTCCAGTACTATGGTATATTACCAAGGGACATATAAGGAGATGGTAGACTTGGTCTGCCATTCAAAGGCCTGTAGGACAACATGCGGAACATGCCCTGATGACACAGCCACAGATAAAACAGTGGCATAAACAGGGGGTGCATGCAATGATTGGTAGTCATGTAATATATGGCATATGCTAGCCACCAGTACACAACACAAAAGACTCCCCAGAGGCATGCCCAGGGTATGCCAGGCATAACTAGTACTGGAAAGGAACTTGGAAGAGAAGTGCATGTATTATGCCATGCAGACAGACTATTGCAGTCTGTATAGATGGCACAGCTATGGCAAGTGACAAAGCAATATGGGGCGAGGGAGTAAACACACAGTGGTGTCTGTGAGGAAATACAGAAACCTTTTTGACTCTTTCATGCACCACTAGGGGAGCCCTGCAGCATTCAACAATTCTAGAAGCCATAACCACTTCACAGCTCACTTTCTTGATGAAAATGGTAGCACATTTGCAGTGATGCACATTGCAGTTGGCATGTGACATGCATCCATGGGCAGCCATGCTGTATCACAGTGTACAATGCCACCATGTACTGGTGTATAAATGAATGGTGTGTTTGCATGGTGTTTGGAGTGTGGAAGGCACACTGTCTGATTGCATGTAGGCTGTACAATACACACATCTCACCCCATGGTTGCAGTATACTGCCTCTAGGGGCTGCAACATGGTTTAATTCTCATGTCATGCAGACATTCATAACATGTGTAGGAATGCACATTATATGCATTTTTGTGTTTTTTCATGCATGTGCATGATCATGTGTGATCCTCATTGTACAGCCTTGGTCTAGTAAGCATTGCATAAAACATGCAGTTCAGAGACAATTAACTTTAATTGGCTGATTAGCATAATTTTACAGGCTATGATCTTCAAAATTCTGAGATAAATTCAGCCATGGCCATTGTAGTTCTTGCACTACAAAAATGTATTGCCCACCAGCAAGAAGAATTGCCGACTGCAGAGTACACTTTAGAGAGGATGCAGAGAGCTACAGCTGATGTGGTAAGTGCACAGGGTGCAGAGTCATGTGGTAAGAATGTTTTGGTAACATTACTGTTGTTGAAAGGGGCTGTCCATTATGTGACTGCTAGGAGGCGGTGTGAGACACAAAAGGCTTTATTATTTAGCACCAAAGTATATTTCCACAGTAAATGACTGATTAGAGAATGATGAATCTTTGATGGAGGCAGGGGACATGCCATATGTGGAGGGGGGGGACTTCTTAAATATGTCTATATGTTTTAAAGGGACTTCAAAGGCGACTATGTGGTCCAAGAAGGACTGCATAAGAAACATGCACTGTTTTGGGTCAAGAGGTAAGTTTGCTCTAGTGACATTAGTGTGTTCCACATTATCTGGGGGCCACCAAATAGGTTGTGTGCGATATACTTGTAGATGCCTTGCAGTGGGACTGACTCTTCTTTTTTGTTGAAAACAAACAAAAGCCAGGGTGCATACTGGAAAGTGACAATTCTGCCAACAGGTAAATAGACAACACATGCTGCTGACCAGTGCTGAAGGGGACAGATAGGCCACTTCACCTGTCTCCAAGCCTGCTTACTTGTTGTATGCAGCAGAGGACAAGCAGAAGGCCTCCCCTGTGACCTCTGGTGATCACTCACCAGAAAGGAGCAACATTGATCCCTCTGGTAGCACTGCCATGGGTGTGCAGTACATCACTTGCAAGGAGTTAGTTGAGGTGGTGGGGAAACTGACCCATAGCTGAAAGCTTGCACTGGCTACCTGGAAAGGGTCCTGTTGTAACTTACTAAGTTGCATCATTCCCTGCCTGTTCATGCCTTCACCACCTAAGTCAGAGCCAAGTGGAGATGGTGGTTATGGTGCTAACTGACCTGTACTTGGGTATTGCACAGGCAGTGTGATACAGATGGGCATACCCACCCTTTCCCCAATCCTGGCATTGCCCTTCCTTATATGTCACCACCTTCTCCTGTTTGTTATCAATCCTTCCCTTCACTATTGTCCTCAAATTACTTGTCTGTGGGATTCATTGACATTTTTCTATGGTTGTGTAAAGTGTCTACCACAGAGACATCAACTTACGTGACCATGGAAAATGTGATTCAGAGACACCTTTACCTGCAATGAAGAAGACATCATTACTGTTTAATTTTCATGTATCTGAATTCTAAATACCCTGTAATTGCTGCCAGTGCAAAAAAACAAACAAACACTTTTCTGCTCTAAATATCACTAGTAGCTCATGTATTGTGTTGGCAGAGGTATCCCCCTCCCCACACACACTTGCACACATACACACACACATGCATACCTATACACAAGCAGAGAGATTCATGTATAAATACACACACATTCGCAAACACCCGCACTCTTAGATATCCACCCAACAACACCCGCACACACACACAACACACACACACACACACACACACACACACACACACACACACACACACACACACACACACACACACACACACACACACGCACACTCAAACAGGTTCAAAAGGTGACATAGTCAACTTTTCTAGCACAAAGTTGAGATCCCAAGGAGGAACAACCTGTTTATGAGGAGGTCTCAGGTGTAAAACTATTTTCAGAAACTGTTTTACCACAAAAAGAGAAGATCCATGGCTGGATGTACTGAAATGGCTATAAGTTTAACTTTTATAGAGAAAAAATGCACTTCCCATGAATTCTCTATTCTTCCTTACCCTACCCTTTTATCTAGTTAATCATGCCACTAAATAGGCACTTTTCTCTTCTCTGCCTATAACTACTTTTGCTATACTCATTCAGTTTCCACAATCACCTTCTAACTCTTACTTTTAAAATAAACGCTCCCACCTGTAACATAATATGTCCTTAAAACTATACAACATGACCCTGACTCAGACTTTATTACTCTGTCCACATACAATTCTTATCCTCCATGCCAGCGATCATATCAACACACCGCACATAAATATCACACCCACCAGCTCATACTGACTTGTTCATCATTTATCATGCCTCTCTCTCATCACAACACCCAGCCTTTCCTAAACAACCTCGCTTGACATTTTCAACTCCTGGAACTAAAGAACACACTATGTCACCAAAAAATACCACTGAAAGTAAAACGTCAGTGCATCTGGTGTTCTACTTATGTCTACCAGGAAAATCAGTGGAGACATTCATCTAAACCACAGCCTTACAAAACATCTGACCATCACTATTAATAAACCACTTCAAAGTACCACAACTACCTTCACTCACACATCAATCAAATCAGACCTCCCCATTCTATATAGGAGCCTTAGAAGCATGTACATCAAAACTGAAGATATCCATGCGTGCCTAGCCACATATCCCCCTGATATAGTCATAGTCACAGAAACCTGGTTAAAAAAGGATATAGCTGACTCTGAAATAACTCCACCTGGATTTAATATATACAGATTGGGCAGAGAAAATAAACAGGTAGGCGGTGTTACAATCATAGGTTCATAGGTAGCTACTAGACTATCAGCCCTAGGGCCTATGTAAGCCTAGCCAAAAAGGCTCCCTGGCTTTTGCCACTCATGGATGCTATTTATCTGTGCCCCTGTCCAGCAGGGCCACCAAAGTGATTCCTGGAGTGAGCTTCCTATTACCCATCCACTCATCAAGATTTTTCTTGAAGAGTGCTAGTGAAGAACTCTACTTGACATAGACAGGTAGCTTGTTTCAGAGTATGGGAAGTCTCTAGGACAGGAATCTATCCCTCCAGCATGTCCTGTTAATTGTGGTGACGAGGTTTAGGTCTCTAGAGCATGTGGCTCTAAGGGATTGAGATTTCTTTAGGTGTAGCATGTGCAATAGCTCAGGGTTTGACATAGCTTTGTATGTCAGGCATAGATCACTTTGGAGGAGGCAATATGCTATGGAGTAATGCCTGTGCTTTTTTGAGGCGGTCAGCATAGGGTAACTGTTTGAGTCTCATAATCCTCCTTGCGAGGTATTTTTGTGGCCTTTCCAGCTGTTGCAGATGCCTTGTAAGGTACATTCCAAATGGGGTGTTGTACTCTATAATGGGTCTGATAAGAGCCGAGTAGACAGGGACAATGAACTCTTTTTTCCTGGATTTGAACCCTTTAATGATGAGGTGTGCCACGTAGAAGGATTTCCTGACTACTGTGGCGATGTGATAATCAAAGGAGAGGCTACTGTCCACTAGAGTTCCGAGGTCTCTTATCATGCCTTCGGCGTTAAGTGGGCTGCTGCCTATGTGTTAGTCCATGTGTACAGGGTTTTTACAAAAGGGGATGACAATGCACTTTGGCGTTGAGCTTGAGGCCATGGCTCTGATACCAGGCATCAGTCTCAGTGAGGCCCTTTTGCAGGATGTGGACGTCGTTTGGTGACTCAGCTATGGCACCCAATTTGCGGTCGTCTACGGACTTTGTCAGCCAGAGGCCCTCTGTGTTGGCCTGTACTTCAGAGAAGTAGATCCCAAACAGGAGGCGACCCAAGACTGAACCCTGCGGTACTCCACTTGTCACAGGTTTGGAGTCAGATTTGAAGTCCGCAATTTTAATAGTGTGGGTTCTGTCAGTGAGCCAGTTGGCAACTCATCTTGTGATGTATGAATTTATACCCAGCTTGGTGAGTTTATCTATGATACCAGAATGGGGGATGGCGTCAAAAGCCTTGGCAAGGTCGAGATAGGTTGTATGGACTGCCTTACCCTCATCCACGGCTTTGGTGACTGTTTCAAAGAAGTCGATCAGGTTCAGAAGACATGATCTGCCCTTCACAAATCCAAACTGGGAGTGGTCCAGAGTTTGGAGGTTACCAATATCCTTGTTTATGAGATCCATGATAATACACTCCATGGCTTTGCAGACCAGGCTCGTCAGGCTAATAGGGCGATAGTTCCTGGGGTCCATGGTGGCTCCCTGTTTGTGGAGTGGTACAACTGTTGCCGTGTGCTATTCAGTGGGTACAAAGCCTGTCAAGAAGCTATGACTGAACATGGTGCTTAGGTGGGGGGGGGGCATGCTCATTCTGAAGTTCATGTGGAACGCAGCCAGGGATATTGTCTGGTCGCATGGATGCTGTGTTCTTGGCTTTCATTAGCGCAGTATTCTTCTAGAAAAGCTCTCAACATAAAAGAAAGAAACAGTAAGGAGTTCAAATGTACAGGATATGAAATGGGATAAAGTAACTACCAGGGAAATTGAAACAAAATTAAGAAAGCTCTTAAATGGAAAACTCCAGGCCCAGATGCAGTTCCTAATTTCTGGCTAAAAGTATTAACATCTTTACACAAAGATTTAGAACTAAGTGAGAGTTACTTATATCCACATCCCAAACAGACATTGACAAGATTAACAACAGGAAAAGTGCTACCCCTCAATAAGAGAAAACCTGTAAGCCATCCCAGAAACTATATACCAATAACTTGTCTTCCAACGATGTACAAACTATATGCTGAAATTGATGCAGACAAGACTTTATAATCATTTAAAAAAAATCACTCATGACAATAGAACAAAAGGATAACAAAAGAAAGTCATAGGAAACAAAGGGTTATTTGTTGCTAAATAATTGTAAATAGGGGAGGAATCTAAGTATGGCATGATTAGATTACAAAAAGTATCTATTTTATGGATAAATATTTATGGATAAAGGACTGCTTACAGTTGTATAAGATACACCTTACATTGATCAGTTACATTACAGTGACCATGAAACAGTGGCAAACTACTTTGCATTTAAACCATGACAAAGGGCAAATTATTATCCAAGGGATAAAAATTCAGATGGGGATATTCCAGGGTGATTCTTTATCATCACTGTTGTTTTGTCTTGCCCTTAACCCTTTAAGCTATTTACTTAACAGATTAGGTCATGGTTACTGTTTGTCTCCCAGTAAACAACCGTGCTTAAAAACTTCTTATCTTCTTTTTGTGGATGAACTAAAACTGTATAGTTCATCAGATGAGGAGTTGAAATCACAACTGTAAGTGGTTAAAACATTCTCAGATGATATAAGAATGTCATTTGGTCTTGATAAATGTGCAAATGCAACATTTAAAGCAGAAAAGTTGCTCTAAGAAAATACACTAAACTCTCAGTTAACCAGAACTCAAGCAACCGGCACTATCAAGCAATTGGCATAAAAAAAAATAAAATAAAATAAAAAAAATAAAAAATTCGAAGAAATACAGTACAATTTTCATGTGTTGCACTTTCTGCCCCCCCCCCCCCACTGCAGAAACATACCTTACGTTTTTAGTTTTATAGTTTTAAAAAGGAAGCTAGGAATAAATTCCCTCTCTCCCCAACCTGAGAAAAAGTCAAACCAAACAAATAGTATAGGGTACAGTATTTGTCAGGCCTATTTTTAATAGTAAATCTCAAGCAACCAGAAACTACAGTTATCCGGCATCTACCAATATCCATGGGTGCCGGTGAAGTGAGAGTTTACTGTATCAATAAAGGATTGATATTAGATCAATCTAGTGTGATATAAAGGAATTTGAGCAGTAGGGAGTGTATAAATATTTGGGAATTGATGAAGGATTGACAATAAAATATAAACAAACGCAAATAAAACCCAGTAAGGAATACTTTAGAAGACTAAAACCTAATATTGAAAACAATCTTGACATCTAGGAATAAAGTCCAAGTTATAAACCAATTTGCTGTTCCTGTTCTAACTTATAGTTTTTGTTTGATTGACTGGCCCAAAAGGTATTGGATCAGTTGGACTGGAAAACAATAAAAATGCTCCATGCTTATTAAATGATATATAAAATCACTGTTTACCGATATTATATATTCCTTACTCTGAAGGAGGTATGGGAATCCTTCAAGCTGATATCATGCATAGATCTGCAGTTGTGGATTGCATACACAGTTGCTGACCTCATCCAAACATAATGAAAGTTTTAAAATGTGACGAGAGTAAGTCTAAGGTGACCCATCTGCTTAGTTTAGCAGAAGCATTCTGGTGTCAAGAGGGAATGAAAATCAATACAGAAGTAGACAAAAATCAGGCAGCCACTGAATGTTGCTAATTTCCTGAACTTTAGCTATACCCTGACATAGGAATGGGGTCCAATCCCATCATGGTATTAGAAACCTAAGACACTTGGAGAAAAGATTGAATATAAAGAGAAGGATCACATGAGAAGGAAAGAAATGTAGAAAAGCCGTAATATAGTGGAAAGTATAGAGATCTCCTGGAACAACCTCATGTGATCAGGATTTGATGCAGTAGCTGTTAAGGAGAAGTGATTTGAAACCAAAGGATGAAAAGTTAATAATGGTAGCTCAGGATAGCGGACTCTGAACACATTGGTTTTCAAAGTCCATTGAACATGTGGGAGAAACAGACAAATATAGGTTCTATAAAAAGAATAGTAAAACAGTCACACATCTGATTGGTGGGTGTGATACGTTCACGGCAGAGGACAAAGGGACAGTAATGCAGCAAGAGTGTTTCATTGGGAATTGTGCAAACATTACAATAGAGAAGCACTGGAAATGAACCACAAAGCATTATGGAGAATAATAAAGTATACATCACATTGGGACACCCATTACCAACCATTCAAACAAGAGATGCGAGAAAAACAGATGTAATCAATGTAGCACTGAGCACTGAAATTGCTACATGTAGTGATTACGGTGCCTTATGTACAGAGAGATACAAAGTCATAAAAACAGCAGGATTTGCAGGCTGAAACAAGAGCAATGAGCAAGAACAATACCCAGACAGTTCCAATAGTAGTAGGGGCAACGGGTCTAATAAAAAAGAATCTACAGTCATACTTAGATATGCTACCAACACATATAAGTCTATATGAACTACAGATGGAGTAATATATGGGTATATTCCAGGCACTGCAAGGAGCACTTTTGTCTAACATCAAAGACTGAGGGAATACTAATTTCATGAACTTTAATTATACCCTGACTTAGAAATGGTGTCCATTCATGTCATGGTATTATAAACCCAAAAGACATGAAGAAATTTAACAGGAATAAACCACTTTGAAATGCCACAACTACTTTTACCCCTGCATCAACCATATCAGACCTGATAAACCTATATATGAGCATTAGTAACATGCAACAAAATTCAAGATATCCATGCATGTATAGCCAATTACCCCCTCAATATAGTCATAGCCACAGAGACCTGGTTAAAAAAAGGGTATAGCTGACTCTGAAATAACTCTACCGGGATGTAATATACTCAGATTGGTCTGAGAAAATAAAATGGAATGTGATGTTGCAGTCATCTACAAAAACTCCCTTAATATAACCCCTTTCTCAAAGGTTTCTCTCTCTTTCTCTCAGGAAGAAAAGGAGAGAAGCATTACTATATTGCTGGAACTGAATTCATCATTAAGTCTTGGAAAGCACCCAGACGACTGGCTGCACATGTCCCAGGATAAAGAAGTGCCCACTCCTGGTGTTGGCACTCATGCCAGGATGGGAAAAAAAAGCAACGTAGAATCCTCAGGACATGGAAACATTCCTACTACAAGGTTATGCCAGGATCAAGAGGAAGATGGTCCTCCTGTGGCTACAAAAAGACAAGAACTGATAGGCCAAAACAGAGGCCTAGGGACAACAAAGTGGATTGCTGAGGGGAAGGAAGAAAGTATGCATTGTTACCATCATGCAAGAAGCCCGAAATTTCCAAACAAAAGAAATGCAGAAAGCTTAAGACTGAACTTAGTGGAAAGAAAAATACTTGCACTTGAAAAACTTTCAAAAGCTAAGAATAAAAACTTGTATTCATTAATACAATAGATCCATTTAAAACATTATATAAAGAAACGTTGGGCTGCTTGGAAAATGAAGCAAGAAATGAAGTAAAAAAAATATTAAGAACAAAAAACAGATGTTTGAAAGGTATAAAAAAGAAACATGGACACTGGAAAGAAAAATATATCTGTTATGGTTCAATATTTATGCAAAGCAGAAATGCAAACTAATTAATACTGAATGGCACCTTCAAGTATATTTGAAGAGAAATACAGGCAAAGGCAGCCAGACATGAACAGTTTCACAAAACAATAAGATCACAAAGGGGGAATGTAGAAAACAAGATTAGTATGGAAGAAGTTAAAGAAAGAGAAAATGAAATGATGGACTATCTGTGACGTCAGGGGGTTTAGTGCGGAGACTCCAGCACATGTAGTGTAACAACGTGATGGAACAAAGGGTCCCCAGATTAAAGAGCAGCTGAGGGAGTGGGATGCAGCTGAAGAAGAACTGCACATGTTGATGCTATTGACCCATCTGTAAGAGATCCATGTGAAAGTCCAGTTGAAATTGCACAGCAAGGAAAGGAGAAGGCGACAGTGGCAACTTTCACACAGGTCATGTTGCAGAATGATAGGCCAATGGGTCTCCATATGGAGGAACATCAAATGGAACAGGATGCATGTGAAGAAAACATGTGACAGGACAATGTTCTGGAACCTTCTTTGAAAGATTTACATGAAATAGAGAGCAAATAAGATGCTCTCAGTCCAGAAGAGAATGGGAAAGGGAAGACCTGCTAGACCTAACAGAGATGGATGGGATGTAGTAAGAGTAGATGAAAGAAAGTAAATAAGAAATGTTATAAGATTGGTAAAACAAATTAACACAGTTAATGCATTGGGTATAGCTTAATGCTACAATTAGTTAGAATCTTGATGAATACATCCTGTACTTATTAGATAAAACTTGAGAGTTAAATCCTTGTAACCCACTTTTTGTATGGACATTTGGCTTGGGGTACTGATCTAAATAACCACAAATTAAGATTCTGCTTGACCTGCAGGGTAAATAGAGTTGGAGACATATCCAGCCTCCTCTCATTGTACCGAGACATTTAAATGTACTCTCAGATACCATAGCTTCACTTGGCTTACAGTTTCATGGATATTTCTATGTTTGGGACCTTGCAGTTTCTAAACTGGTCTTGCTGTTTGATAACTGCACTGTTTAACTAAGATAAGTGAACACCTCCTGAACTGTTTTTTGCTGTTTATAAGGTAAAGCTGCTTAAATATAACACCTGAATGACCAACTTGCTGTGCTAGAACCTTGTATACCATGGTAGTAGTGCAAAAACAACAAAAAAAGAAAGCAATTTTTGAACAAAAAGCCTGTCCTAGCCTGTACGCAAACACCCTGAGTACTAACTATCACTTTCTGTCCTCCATACCATTTGTAACCATTATTTAAGGGTTCCCCCCTCCCATCAAATACCTACATCAGTTAAGAAGAATTGCCCAGAAAATACTGTGGAACCAGCAAAGAAGTTTGAGAGAACCATAGCCTGAAAGTAGTAAATGTATGTTCACTTTCTTGGTTTAGTGTACTTTACATAGTGTACTCCCTTAAGGAGAGCTGTCTGACTTTAGTGTGGTCAAATGCTGCATCACAGATTAGCTGCAGGCATCACCCCTCCCCATATATCTGTTACCTTCTTAGTTATACTGCACTCCTTTTCCTCTATAGTCTAGAGTGCACCTTTGCCTCTTCCTACCCATCCTACCCACACTCCAGCTCCCTGAATTACACAACACATCTCTGAAATACTGACTATTTTGTTTGAATTTAGTCTAAGGTTACTTAACTGCCACATAACGATCTTCCACCCATATAGGCTACATATTGCAGTAATAGTCTCTCTTTCACATAACACTAATAGTCTCCTAAACTCTCCAGTGTCTTGGACTACTGGGTCTGCCCCGCTCCATTCACTACGCTCACTTCGCTCCCCTACCCTACCCCCATTCCTACCCACCTCCATATCAATTACATTTATAGTGAGGCACCACACCCTCTATCAGTTCCCTCCCATCCAATTAGAGTTTCACACCACACATATCACTTACAAACCAACACCCTTCACCACACCCTTACTATCACTCATTATAAGTATATCAAACCCACTTACTTTAAGATACTACACTTAAACACTCTTCACCAAACATGATGAACTATAAACAACAGTCCCACTTAATAAAAGCACTACTCTACCTATGTACTATCATCACTTTTCTCCTGCTCTCCTACCTCTCCTCTTACCACACTCCACTACATTATCATTACCCTCCCACAATGGCAAACCGAACCTTTATCCACTCCCCTGAAACTTTGTAATTCCCTATCATATCACTAGACCTCACCTCCTCTAGATTGGTCTCTTACTTCCACTACAAATTGTCAGTCAGAACTAACCCTCACTCCTCATTAAAACATACTAAATTACTACACAAACTAACTAAACTGTATCTTAACCTACACCACAAACTCATTCGCTATGGTGACATTCACCCTAATCCAGGGCCCACCACAACACCCTACACAGACTCTAATCAGCCAAACCCCATATATTGTAGACCTACCTCCTCTCTCCTCTTCATTAACATAAATGCAAAAAGTACACTTAACAAAATCCAGGACCTTCACGCCCTTCTAGCTGTATATAAACCAGAAATAGCAGTGCTAAATGAGACATGGCTTAAACCAGAACACTATAATAATGAGATTACAGCCCCTGGCTATAACATAATATGCAGAGATAAAGTACAGAAAAAGGGAGGTGGTGTAGTGATATTGTTCCAAAATCGTCTCACCATTGAACAAATTTATTATAACACCCAAGAAATCAAAGATATTGAACTAATCCTTGCCAAATTAAAATTAAACTCAAACAAGCATATCATTATTGCAGGTGGCTACATTCCATCAGGCAATAACACTACTATAATGGAAAACCTGCTAAACTGGATCACAAACTCCATGCCACAAGAAATTGCTCTATTAGGTGACTTTAATATTGACTGGTTGAACTGCTCTAGCCACATTCCAACTACCCACATTAACCTCCATAGATTTACTCAATATCCATCCCAGCCAGAACACACAAAACCTCAAATCGCGAATCCATCTTAGACTGGATTCTGTTATCTGACCCCACTCTAGCATGGCACTCTGGCTGTCTACCTGACAGTCTAAGTGATCATCAACCAACCTACCTAATTCGGAACAGACCCCATTACATAAGCTAACCCAACCTCAGAGTAATACTTAACAAAAAGACCTTTAAAACAACTGACTTCATCAATTCACTACAAAGCTGTAATTGGACACCCCTAAAACTACTATCTCTAGATGATGCTGTACAGTACTTTAGCTCCACTTTCCTGCAAATCCTAAACTGTAATCCCTCTCCAGAACTATAAGACTAAAAGCTAACTATGCTCCATGGCTAACTAAAGATACTAAGACTACAATGAAAGAGAGGGATCATGCCTGGAGTCAATATCAAAAGAACAAAACCAGTAATCTGCTGCAAACCTACAAAGATCTTTGAAACAAAGCCAAAAAACAAATCAAACTAGACAAAAGTAACTACTACAAAAACATACAGGAAAAACATGCCAACAACCCTAAGACATTTTGGCCACAATAAATGTCATAATCCACCCAGGTAAAGCCATCATCCCAACCCCAGTACTACCAAACAACCATGACAACATTCCCACACAATATAACAAGTTCTTTACCGAAACAGTCCAAACACTTACCAATGCCTTCAATACCACTAGCAGCCCTATACCAGGTGCTAGCAAAACCCACCCTACTACTCAAAATGGGTCTATATTAAATCACCGAATGCTTAAAAAAGTGAATGGTGTTTAATCGACCCTATGTAAGTGAAAGCTTACAACGTCGAAGTGTCAAATGTCAATGTCGAAGTTGTTCCAACAAAAATAAATAAAAATAAAAAATCAATCACAAACATTACATTAAGTGGGGGGCAAAGGGGCTGCACCCCCAACACACCCCTACTTAAATATACCAACTCCGAGACACTACAGTGCTAAAAACAGCAAAGTACCAAAGCGGCCAAGCAAATTTTTTCCCAGGGAAAGAATTCACTTAACAGCCGCTTTGATATTTTGCATTTTCAGCCTTTTCAGTTTGACCAAGATGCATTTGAAAGAAGGCGTCTTCAGTCTTTTAATACAGACCCACTCAAAACAATACCACCAACTTTTCCCTACACCCAGTAACCACTAAAATTATTTCAAAGCTCCTTAAGAAACTCAGACCAACCACACTAGCTGCTGACACCCTACCAGCCGAATTCCTTCAAATAGCAGCAGATGTCATAGTCTATCCCGTGTCCATCCTCATAAACAGGTCACTTGCAGAATTCAAAGTTCCCACCCTGTGGAAAATATCACACATTATTCCACTGCACAAAGGGGGCAATAGAAACAAGGGACTATTTGTATCTTCCATTTTCTTAGACTTATCTAAAGCCTTTGACATGGTAGACCATAACATTATTCTCCAAACTTTATCTACCCTAAGCCTCAGCCCCTCCACTATATCATGGTTTACTAGCTACTTATCTGGTCGACAGCAGGAAGTCTTATGGCATGACCAGCTGTCTCCCCTGCTACCAGTATCCATAGGTGTCCCTCAAGGATCCATCCTTGGCCCTTTGTTGTTCTTACTATTCACCAACCAAATCAATTCCTCCTCACTCACAGCATCAGTAGTACAATACGCAGATGACACCACCCTTATAAGTGCTGCCCTCACATTAAATGAACTGCAAATCCTCACCCAAAACACTTTTACTCTAGCTGAAACATGGTTCACAAACATCAAACTTATTCTTAACCCCAAAACAACTAAATTAATTCTTTTCAGCCCAGATCATGTCCCCCCCCCCCCCTCAACAACACTTTCACCATTCACTACAAAGATAACATTCAAATCACTCCAACGGCACGTACTAAAATGTTAGGTGTAGAAATAGACAATAACCGCAAATTTGACATCCATATAGCACAAACCATTAAGAAAGCTAATAAAACACTAGGACTTCTCTATAGGAACAAACACTTTATGACTAAACAAACCAAAGCTACAATTGCAAGAACTCATCTCTTATCCATCCTTCTCTATGCCTCTCCCATCCTTACTAATCTCCGCCAGAGTGATCTGAACAAAATGGAATCTTGTTATAACAAAATAGCCAAGTTTGCTACTGAAACCTCATACAAATACCACCACTGCTTTGCCCTTAACCAACTCAATTGGCTCAAGCTACCTCAACTACTTCTGTTTAATCAAGTCACAATAGCACATAATCTCTTCTACCTTCCAGAAAAAACCCTGCTTCAAAATATAATTAACCCCACATCCCTACCAGAGCCTTACGATCTAGTTCTCAGTGCCTAATAAGCCTTATCAGACACAGAAATGATGCTGGCAAATCTCTCTTTGCCTGCACTATTGCCAAAATCTGGAACTCACTACCTAGCCAGATAACCTCCACTACCTCCACTGTTCAATTTAAGAAACTCCTGAGAACCCACTTCTCAAACAATTGGCTTTGTTCATGCTACTCCCCAGGTTAATTTGTACCAATACCATGTTTAAGGATTCTACTAAAGGTCCCCCAATTCCTTTCACTGTAAAGCTTAATAATCACTGGTTATTTCTGTAACAAAATATTGAGAGTACTCATAATTTAGAAAGAAAAAAAAATTTTTTTCTTGTGTGTTTATATTTTATATTCTATATAAACCCTACTACTAGAATGCTGTATGCTGACTTTACTAAAAGAATTGTTAATCTATACATAACTTATGTTTCTGTGGAACCTATATCTCTGTATGATATTTGTGTGTAATTTCTTTATGATATGCTGTTGGAGCTCTTCTACCCGGGCCTGTGCTGAAAATGGATATGTGTCCAGTCGGACTTTCCCGGTTAACAAATGTAAAATAAAATAAATAAATAAATAAATAAAAGTAGTCAGGATTATTAAGAGAACTTCATGTGATATAACAGAAATAAATAGAATATATTACTATGCAACTAAACCGATAATTAATAAAGTGTTACTACAAAAACATGGAGTAAGAAAGGGAAGGAAGGAAGCAAGCAGAATGCAGAATGCCACCATGGAAGCACTGAACCGAGAAACTATAAAGCAATTAAGACAAGAAGAATTCTAAGAAGAATATAGAAGAGGAAACAGATCATCAAAAAACCCTAGAAAGATAGATGTGGTAAAAGCAATGACATACCAGATTTTATCATACACTCTTTCCAATAATAAATTAAAATTATTAGTACAAGCACAAAAACATAAAAGTTCTGCATATGTGTATATATATATATATATATATATATATATATATATATATATATATATATTTATAAGAAAAGTACAAAATAAGCAATTCATTAATGAACCCAAAAGGTTTTATAGAAAACTGGGAAACAAAGCAAAAGGAAAAGAACCACCACTAAAAAATAAAAAAAAAAAGAAGAAACGTACATTTTTAAAAAAGTAATTTTGAAGACCCTGTTGAGTATAACAAAGATGCTGAATGAACAGAAAAATTAAAAGAAACAGTAAGACACTCTAATGTAGAGGATATAAAATGGGATGAAGAAATGGCAGAGAAATTGCGACAAAATTAAGAAAAGTTCCTCAATGGATACCCCAGGCCCAGACACTGTACCTAATGTTTGGTTAGAAGTATTCGTATCTTTACACACTCATTTCATCCCGAGCAAAAATTATTTATATGCGCACCCAAACATACACCAATCTGGATAACAACAAGAAAAGTGATACTCCTCATTCATACTGACCCTTCAAGCCATCCTAACAACTAGAAACCAATAACATGCCTTTCAACAATATGCAAATTATGTACTGCAACTGATGCAGAAAGCTTTACCATCATTTAGAAAAAAAAATAATTATGGCAATAGTACAGGAAAAATAATAAAAGAAAGTGATATGGAACAAAGGATGATTTATTGCTAAACAAAGTTGTAATAGAGAGTTGTAAATAGGGAAAGAATCTACGTATGGCATGGATAGGCTACAAATAAAAGCATTTGACAGCATTCCACAGTCATGGATAAAGGAATGCATACAGATGTATAAGATATACCCTACATTGATCAATTACATTACCGTAATTATGAAACAGTGGCAATGCAGTTTAGCAATGACAAAGAGCAAATTATTATCTCGGGGATAACAATTCAAAAGGGGGATATTTCAGGGTGATTCCTTGCCACTGCTGGTATTTTATTGTGCCCTTAACATATTAAGTTGTTACTTAACAGTTTGGGCAATGGTTACGATTTGGCTCCCATAAATTAGCCTTATTTAAATACCTCTCATCTATTTTTTATTGATGACTTAAAACTGTAAAGTTGCATCAGAGGTGTTGAAAACACAGCTACAAATGGTTAACACTTTTGCAGATGATATAAGAATGACATTTGGTCTTGATAAATGTGTGAAAGCAACATTTAAAAAAGGAAATCTGTAGCACCAAGACAATAACATCCTGGGACAGATATGTGATATAAAGGAATCTGACCAGGAAGGATTATATAAATATTTATGAATAGATGAAGTGTCAGCAATAAAACATGAACACATGAGAATAAAGTTCAGCAAGAAATGCTTCAGAAGATTACAACTAATACTGAAAACTGCAGTGAATGCTAGGAATAAAGTTCAAGCTATAAATCAGTTTGCCCTTCCTGTTCTAACTTACAGTTTTCGAGCCCCAAAAAGTAGTGGATCAACTGGAAAAGAAAATAAGAAAACAAGAAAAATGTTTCATGCTTATCAAATGATATAGAAATATTCAATGTATACTAGCAGCATATATTCTTTGCTCTGAGTAAATATGGGCCACGTTGAAATTGATTACATGTATAGATCTGCAATTGTAACAAGTATAAATCTGCAATATTTGCTGACCTCATCAGAATGTAGTGAAAGTTTTAAAATTCGAAGAGGAGAAGTCTAAGATGAGATCTTTTCATAGTTTAGCAGAAGCATTTTGGTATCATGTAGGAATGGAAGTCAGTCTTGAAGTAGACAAAAAATCAGACAGCAACTGAATGTGCCAAAAAAAAAGAGAGAAGAGGAATAAAACAAAAGAATATATGAAAACTGATCAGATAATATGGAAAGAATTTTGGAAAATCTACAAAAATAATAGTAAGTACAGACATTTCCCAGAGCAACCTTTTGTTGACCAAGATTTGACAGAAGAATGTTTAAGGAGAGATAAACTGAAACCAAAAGATGAAAGACTAATAACAGTGGTCCAAGATAGTGGACTACGTACACAGTAGCTTACAAAGTCCATTGGTGGGAGAAACAGACAAATGCAGGTTCTGTAAAACAGAGCTGAAAACAATTCTACATCTTTTTGTTGTGTGTGATACATTCATGGCAGATGGCCTGTATACTGAAAGTCACAATAAGGTGACAAGACTGTTGCACTGGGGATTGTGCAAACATTATAACATTGAAGTAGCTGCAAAGCATTGGAAACATGAACCACAATGCATTATAGAGATGAAGTTTTATTTCACATGGGATCACCAGTTACCAGCAGTTCAAAAACAGCTGTGACAAAACGAGATATAATAGTATATTAAAAGAAGGCAAAAGTATCATTGATAATTGAAATTGCTAGAAAAACGTAATAAAATACCTGGATTTGCAAGCTGAAAATAGAACAATATGGAGGAAACATACCCATACATTTACAACAGTAGTAAAACCATCAGGTTTAATAAAAACTTAAATTACCTACCAATACATGTAATGCTGTATACATTACAAAAGGAGGCAATTCTGGGTACATTGTGGGTGCTGAGAATAGCACTTTTGGCTAAAATTAGATGAAAACAATACTAATTTCATGAGCTCTAACCATACCCTGACATTAGTATGAGGTCCATTGCTATCATGGTATTAGATACCCAAAATACTTGGAAAAATTAAACAATGAAAAACATGGAGAAATTAAACCAAAATACAACAATTTAATAATGCAGAAATCATGATATCTCTCCTCAAAGTCAACAACAGAAAAACAATTATTTACATTTCAACTACTTATATTCCTAATGGTGAAAACATTATAAATGAAGATAATTTTCTCGATTGGATATCACAACAGATCTGCCATGAAACCCCGATGCTAGGAGACTTACACAAAGACTGGCAGCTTATAACTGGTAACACTCCAAATGAGTCTACAAATCTATAGGGTTTCACAAAAGTAATCACATCTGTAACTCAAATCCAGAAAAGAGCAGGCCATCAATTATCTGTAGACTGGACAGGAACAAAGCAGCAAAATAAAGATAGCAGAATGTCTTCCAGACAGCCTAAGTGACCATTTACAAACGTACACAATTAGTAATTACAACACAGAAGATGGAAACATCAGATAAAACCAAGTTCATAACATAACCAAATTTAATAAAGATACCTTTATCGAATCATTAACTCACTATAAATAGAGAATACTAAAGTCCATGCCCCTAGATGCTGCCATGTCACATTTGAATGACATTTTTCTAAAAATTCTTAACAAACTTGCTCCTGCATGTAATAAAAAGAGACAAATTCATTTGCAAACAATGGCTAACAAAGGAAACAAAAAATTATGGTATAGCAGATTAAAACCTGACACAAAAATACAACTCAAAATTCATATCAAATATTTTGACAGCTTAGAAACCTCACAAAATACTATACCAAAAAAGACAAACAAAGCTGTTACACTAATCTATAATACAAACATTAAAATAACCCAAAAATCTTTTGGTCATCCTTAAAAACATTATTACATGCAGGGCATACTACCACCTCATTCTCCGCAGCTGCCTATAATACTGGTTCGATTCCTACTCAGTTTAACTCCTACTTCATCCAGGCAATACAATCTCTTTTAAATAACAACACCATGGACCTTTTACTTCCTTCATTCTGCCCTAGCCACCCACACCTCTTTGACTTCAGCACTGTACTTAACTCTATTATCAGAAAACTCCTAACTAAACTAAAAGCAGCCTACTTAACAGCTGACCAACTCCTTCTGCATATCTTAAAATGGCTGCAGATGCCATAGCTTTTCCTGCCTCCATTTTGATAAATACTTCCATATCTGAAAAATATGTCCCAGCCATCCGGAAAAAAGCCTACCTCACACCATGCAAAGACAGCACATGAACCCCTCCCCTGTCAAAAATCATTAAACGTTTGTACATATTGTTCATCATGTTAACTTAAATTACCTTGTTTCCTAAACTCAACATGGGTTTAGAACCTACCATAGTACAACAACCACTCTTTCACATCACTAATACTATAACCAGCATAGGAAAAATGGCAGTCTATTATCTACCATGTTCTTTGACCTATCTAAAGCATTTGACAAGGTATCACAGCAACATTTAATTCTGAACTCTTTTCTGTCAGTCTCTCCCAAACATCCCTTTCATAGTTCCTTAGTTACTTACCACCAAGGCAACAAGAAGTTAAATGACAATAGGAGTACTTAGCCCCTTCTGCCAGTTACCATAGGGGTCCCATAGTGTTTCATACTATGACCCTTCCTTTTCAATATCTTCATAAACAACTCTATATTGCCACATGCCTTGATAGCATAGTACAATATGCAGAAGATTCAACATTAATATGTACAGTCCCAACACTATTCAAATTCCAGGAAATTACTCACGCTTCTTTGCCTTCTGTTGATACCTGGCAAAAAAATTCAAACTTGCTCCTTACTCCCAAAAACTAAACTTATGATCTTTATACTCCAATAGTATCAAAAACAAAAACAATCAAAAACAAAAACAATCATTCATGATTACATCAGATAATACCAAAATCGAAATAGTAACCAATATTAAACTACTTGGCATTGTAACAGATGACAACCTCAAACGTGAACAACATATACGACAAATCATAAAAAAAAAATCACCAAAAACTTGAATCCCTTTATATGGCTAAACAGTACCTGACTAACACAGCAAGAAAAACTTCCAACTCTCCAATATGCCTCACCATTCTTAACAAATGTAAGCACAACACTTACATTTTTAGTTTACATTTGTTAACCAGGATTGCTGACGAAGCAAAAGCCCTTTTTCAGCAGAGGCCCGGGGAGAAAAGTTCCAAAACATAGTTACAAAAACAATAACTGTTAACATTATAATCATTCATAATAAAACTTGTAGAACAGTTTTCCTATATATGCAGTTACAATTATCTATAAAATGTTATGAAGAATACTGCAGCAGAAGGAAAGGAGATAGTGTTAGGTAAAAAATGATGAAGTCGGGTCATGTGGCCCACGCAGGTATGAGCCTAGCCCTGAGTAGCATCTTGCCTTCACCCAGAATGATACCACAGTATAAGAACAAAATGATTGACTTCAACAATTGGCTAAGCTTCTGGTGTCATTCAATGGCGATCCAGTATCTGTCTGCCTGGGACGACATGATCGACAAACCACGATGCTTTGCCAGAGATGGTCTGCACCTGTCACCACTGGGATTCAGGTTACTGGCTAAAGCTCTTGCCACCCCTATAGTGGCTTTTTTTAGGCAAGGTTCAAGGGACAAAAACCACCACCATAACAGATACAAGCATGCAAAATCTGAAGGTAATGCTACTTAATGCTAGAAGTCTAAACCTCAAAATGCACTCTCTCGAGGCACTCCTAAAAATGGAGAACATCGATATCTGTGCAGTAACTGAAACCTGGTTCAAGGCTCCAGAGAGCACCCCAGCAATACCAGGCTACAACTCTTACCACACTTTTCGGCCACCAAACAAAGACCGAAACAGTAAAGTTGGAGGAGTGTCCATATTCACCAAGGATATTCACACCTCCAGGCTAGTTGCCCAACACAATGCATCTGAAATTCTCCAGGTGCAACTAACACTAGGTAAGACTGCAATCCAAATTGTACCTTGCTACAGATCCCCCACCATGCCCCAAGATTCTCACTACACCTTTCGAAACATACTGGAAAATATTAAGATACAACCAAACACCCTAATACTGGGTGATTTCAACTACCCTGCCATTAACTGGGAAAATTACTCGGGTACCAACACCTTTTCCCAACGGTTCTTGGAATTCATAAATTCCAATGCCCTCGATCAACTAATCCATTGTCCCACCAGGGGCTCCAATATCCTAGACTTGGTTATTACCAACATGGAAGATAGATGCTCCACACCATTGGTCACCCGCTCATTGGTCAGGTCTGACAATAAGTAAATCACCCTTGACATCCACATCCCACCCCCACCTCCCAGTAAGGAAACCTCCATAAAAAACTTCTCCAAAGCCAACTTCATGCTACTCAAGTCTGAAGTGACAAACTTCATGACACCCATGCAGATGGGAGCTGAAAGCTTGACTGCTGAATCCTACACTAAGGCATTGTACAAGCACATCCACTTGTGCATGAATCGTGCCATCCCAAATAGAAACAAGACGCTCTCCTCCAAAAAAAGGAAGCCAAACTGGATGTTCCCTTGCCATAAACAAACTATACAACAGAAGAAAGAAACTGTTGTAGAAAAGAGGAAAATCTCAGGATGCAAAAAACTCCCTTACCAGCCTCAGTAAGAAGCTGAGATCCTTCATAAAATCCTCCAAGGCTAGTTATGAAAACAAAATTGTTAAAGATTCCAAAGACAACCACAAGGCATTCTATAGTTATGTCAAGAATCTAAATGGCAATGCTCAGATATGCTCTGAGATACAACAGAATGTCATTAAATATACTGATCCCAAGGATATTGCCAATATCCTGGCAGATCAATTTAGTGCCAACTTCACCCCCTCTCACCCCCTAAAGGGCCCATTTCAATACCAAAAGATTGCCAAATTGCGGTAATCATGGCCACACAGGTAGAAACTGCACTCTCCAAAGCTAAGAATACGCATCCATGGGACCAGATGACATCCCTGGCTTTGTACTACATGAACTACAAAATGAACTGGCACCTCACCTAAGTGTAATGTTTAATCATAGCCTCACCTCAGGCTTCGTGCCCACTGACTGGCGCACAGCTACAGTTATCCCACTCCACAAGGGAGGATCCACCTTGGATCCCGGGAACTATTGCCCCATCAGTCTGATGAGCCTGATCTGCAAGGGCATGGAATGCATTATCATGGAACTGATAAACAAAGACATTGGCAACCTTCAAACACTGGACCCCACCCAGTTTGGGTTTGTGAAGGGCTGATCTTGTCTCCTGAACCTGATTGACTTCTTTGAATCAGTCTCCAGAGCTGTGGGCAAGGGTAAGGCAATCCACATAGCCTACCTGGACCTCGCCAAGGCCTTTGACACCATCCCCCACTCTGGAATCATAGATAAACTTACTAAGCTGGGCATAAATCCCTACATCACTCAATGGGTTGCTAACTGGCTTACTGACAGAACCCAGACTGTAAAAGTAGCCGACTCCAAATCCAGTTCCAGACAAGTGACAAGTGGAATACCTCAAGGTTCAGTCCTGGGACCGCTCTTGCTTGGCATCTACTTCTGTGAAGTACAGGCCAACACTAAGGGACTCTGGCTAACAAAATTCGCAGATGACTGCAAACTGGGAGCCATTATTGAATCCCCAAATGATGTGGATATTCTACAAAAGGGCCTTACAGAAACAGATGTTTGGTGCCAGAGCCATGGGCTCAAGCTTACTGCTAAGAAATGTATAGTTATCCCCTTTGAGAAAAACCATGTACCCATGAATTACCACATAGGTGACAGTACAGTAAACACCAAAAGTGTGATGAGAGACTTAGGGACACAGGTGGACAGTGGCCTCACCTTCAATAACCACATCGCCACAACAGTCAGGAAATGTTTCTATGTGGCACACCTCATCACTAAGGGCTTTTCATCCAGAAAAAAGGAGGTCATTGTCCCACTGTACTCATCCCTCATTAGACCCATTATAGAGCACAACGCCCCGTTTGATATGTACCTCACAAGACATCTGCAACAGCTGGAAAGTCTTCAGAAATACCTCACTAAAAGAATCACTGGCCTAAAGCAGATGCCCTATGCTGACCGTCTAAAAAAACTCCAGCTATACTCTGTGGCATATCGTCTACTCAGATGCGATCTCTGCTTAACATACAAGGCCATGTCAAACCCTGAGCTATTGGACATGCTCCACTTAAAGAAATCCCAATCCCTCAGAGCCACACACTCCAGGGATCTAAACCTTGTCATCACAATGAACAAAACATGCTTGACAGATAGGTTCCTGACCCAGAGATTCCCCATACTCTGGAATAGACTGCCCATACATGCCAAGCAGAGCGCGTCCTTGGCCCTCTTCAAAAGGAACCTTGACAATTGGATGTGAGATAGGAAATTCACCCCGGGGATCACGTCAGTCACCCTGCTAGAGGGGGGTCCAGGGATGTAAATACTGTGGGAAGAAATATCCAGGGAATTGTTATGGCTAGGCTTGTATAGGCTCTAGTGCCAATAGCCTAGTACCAGCCTATAAACCTAAGTAATGTAGTTTAAGTTGTAAATGTTTTGGTATAGGGGAGAAGAAATGATGGTAAGACAGAGGAAGTTAGGTTTGTTATTTAGTGAAGGTATATTCAAGGAGGCTGAGAACAGGTACAATTCCAGTGACTTTTTAAGTACTCTTTAGTGGCTAGTTTGAATACTTTAGGATGTGAAAGTGATCTAACTTCTTGTGGGAGTTTCTTCCAAGCAATAGAGGGATGGTAGCTGTATGTAATGGCTCCTATTTTGGACTTGGGCTTGTAAATTTGTAAAAGGACTTGGGTGGAGCTCCTGATTGGTCTGGATGGGGCATAGTGGGAGATTATGGTGCCTAGTGCTGGACAGTAGGATGGTGAATAAACAATGGAGTGTATAATTTAAATATAAATCCAAGCTAGACTCCTGTTATAACAAGATCATTAAATTTTCTACCAACACTCCATCTAGAACCCACCACTGTTGGACCTCAAAACAGTTTAAGTGTCTCAAACTGAACCACTAACATAGTCACAACTAGTTACTGCACACAAGGCAATTTACTACCCTCAAAAATGCCCATTAAAATAATAGTCTACGGAATTACTCCCCCACAAGTGATCTCTGTTCAGGTGAAAAAATTCCTATTAATCACAATTAAGTCTCAGCTCAGCAGGGGAATCGTTGTAGTATTGTTATTGTTCCAAATACAAAAATGACGGGAAAACAACCATGGTTCAAAACAGCCCCTCACTCATCCTTGGTCATGCTCAGTCATGGTTCTGCTCTGTCAAGGTCATGTCCTTGCTCTTCACCAGGTTGTGACTCATCTCAAAGTCTTGTTTCTCGTGATTCTCATGATTCATCTGTCATTTCCTTCTATCTTCTTAGCTGTATTGACACACTCTTTTCTACATTTCGTTAGCGTATTTTCCTCTCTTTTCTATTGTTTTTGCTTCCTGAGACTAATCTTATTTTGCTGGCCTACCTATAATCTTGGACATGTGTCCTATTACACAAAACCCATATCTGTGCTACCATATCTTACACCTTACTACCCCTAGCATTCTTCCTGATACCTATCCCTTTATCTATAATAAGAAATGCATCTAATTTTACAAGATATAGTAACTCAAGTTATAGGACTCACTGCTAAGATTTTGTATCTTAATAAAATACGTATAGACTATTACATTTTTAGTGAAATAAAGATCTTATAACCTTATAATGTATGCCGTTAATACTATTTTTTTTCTTTAGCATTATAAACAGTACTTTCTGCTATTATGTTATACAATAAAACTGTAAGTGTCTAATGTAAATGCAATTATTTATGCACTTCTGATGGAGCTTTTCTCCCTGGATCTTTGCTGAAAAAGAGCACTGCCTAGTTGGACTATATCAGTCAATAAAGACAAATAAATAAATAAATAATAGATGTCAGACAAAGTAATATACAAATATTTAAGAACTTGTGGTACAAAATCCCAAATACTCCCCTGGTTATTAGCTAGGTACCAACTAAACAATTGCTTCCACTTGCTAATATATGATTTCCTAGAAGCAGGTTTTCTTGCCTCCTTTAGTAACTGATGCAAATCCCCATGAAATAAGTGCCTATAAGGTATCAAAACTGAATCACCTAGGCAGTCAGTTGAAATTGGTTGAGACTGAGGTGTATCAAACTCTCATCATCTTGTGTGAGTAGATCCAGTCTGTGTAGACGCTTGTGGTAATTGCCTTTGGCCAGTTCCATGAAAAAAGGAGAACCAGTGTTGCCAAGGGTAAAATGGAATTACCACAATGATTTTGGGGAGTTCTTCTTGATCTCCAGAATTACCCTGGAAATCAGGGGAAAGGGTATAAAATTAAAGGAACATTCCCATCCACATGAATGAGAATACATTTGTTTTCCAGGCTTGCTTAAGATGAGCCATGAAGCACCACAATGATTTTGGGGAGTTCTTCTTGATCTCCAGAATTACCCTGGAAATCAGGGGAAAGGGTATAAAATTAAAGGAACATTCCCATCCACATGAATGAGAATACATTTGTTTTCCAGGCTTGCTTAAGATGAGCCATGAAGCAGAATTTGTTTAATTGTCTGTTATGAAAATAGGTAAACAGATCTATTTGAGGTGTTCCCCACAACTGAATCAGTTCCTTGAAGACCCTCTCATTCAATTTCCATTCTTGAGAGTCTATCCTGGTTCTGCTCAACTTACCTGACAGTATGTTTTGTTTTGACAAACTATAAGATGCTTGGAGGTTTAAGGAATGCGGTAGGGATACTGCTCAATCCATCTTGGGCAGCCGCTTTGTACCTCCCTGCTTGTTCATGAATCACATGACTGTGGTATTGTCTGTAATCACTTGGAGAGGTCCTGCAGAACATAAGCGATGAAGAGGCTTCAAGGCATGAATCACAGCCAACATCTCCTTTATAATGATGTGCTTTGGTCTGTCTGAATGACTTCACAGGCCTTGAACCTTTAGCCCCTGGAAACTGCTCCCCAAGTACAGTCTGAAGCTTCTGTGGTGAGATATTGGTTTGGCGTATGAGGAGAGAAAAAGAGAGATCTGGGTTCAGCTAAATTTGTTGTCTCCACCAATTCTGTTCTGTTTTTGAAAGCTGAAAATTGAGGATCCAGATGATATTAGTGCTGGGTCAATGAATTTCTTTTGGAATCCATAGCATCTTTCTCAAGTGTAACCATTCTTGAGGAATCAAGAGTATCACAGAAGCCATGAACCCTGAGATCCTGATAAGTTATTTTACAGAAGTCTCAGACTGACTGGAGAATCTCCTGAAAATTTCCAGATAAACATCTACCTTCTCTTTTGTCAGAAAGGGCTTTTGAAGAGGGGTATTTAGAATGCAATAGAAAAACCCAGTCCTGTGAGACTGATTCAAGGAGGATTTTTTAACATTTATCTGGAAGCCCATATTGGAAGAAGAGACATAACCCAGGTCAATGACTCTTGACATCTGGTTAAAGACTCTGCAAAGATAAGCAAGTCATCTAAAGAAAGCTGTATATGAATTCCATTCACTCTGCAATGGGCTGTACCTGGGGACAGACATTTTGTAAACATCATTGGAGCTGCGGATAATTCAAAGGCTAATACAGAGAATTGATAATGCCAAAGAGATACAGAGAACTTCAGAAATTTTCTGAAGCTTGTGGCTATGGGAATATAATGATAAGCATCTTTTCACTCTAGCGTTACCATATACCTTATGAGAGAGATGAGGGGTAACAGGTTCCATGAGGTCAACACTTTGAATTTCTGTATTTTCACATACATAGATAGAAATAAAAGATCCAGTACTGGGCTCCAGAGGTCTTTTTCTTTGGTATCAGAATCATTCTGGAATAGAAGTCTTTGCACCTTTGACTTACAGGCACTGATTCTTAAGCTTTATTTGGTGTGTAAAGACTGAAAAACCTGAGTAATGTTTGACTGAAAATGACTGGGTAGATTATAAGTGATGTATAATATTTGCAGCTGGGACTGTGTCAGTATGGCTCGTGATGTAAAATGCTTGCAACTAAGATTGTGTTGGTGTGGTTTGTTTTCATTTATATAAATGTATGATTGCTTATGTCATTAAGTGATGGTTTAATAAAGATGTTTATTGTTTAAAATAATGGTCAGGAATTGAATAATTTATATAATGTTGCTTAGGTTATATGAGATATAGCAATATATGTAAAGTATAGTATTAGTAAACGTGAACATGCTAATATAGTTTGATTACTTTTATATAAATGTAAATTTGCCTATGTCACAAGTAATAATACAATAAAGGTGTTAAAAAAAACTGAGAAAAATATTCTTTTTGGTTCAGAGGGTGTGGAAGAATACCCCTGAAAGGAGAGTTTTGTATCCAGTGCCATCTGTTACTCTCCTGAACCACTTTTAACACCCAAGAGTCTGAGACAACCTTTTACCAAAGGAAGATGTTGAGGACCAGCTTCTGGGATACGTGTCATATAGTGTGTGTATGTATGTATAGGTGTGTATGTATGTGTATGCATATTGTGTGCATACTCTTGCATGTATATTTGCTTGAATGTATATATGGAAAACTTAAACATTTATATACTATTATTCAGTTGTGAAATATCTTGCAATGCTCTACCAGGTTCTTATCTACTCTCATTGTATATTCTGTACACTTGTATTTTCAACCAAAAGAGGGAATATTCTCTTATTGTATACTAACAGCTGTAAAGTCTACAATTGGTATGCTACTGCTCTGTAATGTCTCTCTTATAAATTTTTCTTCTCTCTGTAAACTTATGGAGTTTTTCTCCCCAGGACTCTGCTGAAAATGGACACATGTCCAGTTGGACTATCCTGGCAAACAAATGTTAAATAAATAAAATAAATAAATAGGTTTTGGGGGTGATATTGCCTTGAAAGGGGAGTGAGACAATGCTGGCATAGTCCTTCTGTACTGTTGATAATTTCTCTCTTTGCTGAAAGAACCCCTGTTTCTAATTTTTATTCCCCTCTGGCACCTCTCAACTGTACAGATTTTCACAGAATGTCCAGATTTTTGCCTCATATTTTTGGTCCATTTTTCATAAAACTGTGGTTTTCTGACAAATTAGTGGCAAATCATTAAAGATTTAATTTAGAAAACAATGACAGACATCTGAGTTTCAGACTTCAGACCCTTCCAAAAATTCATCCTAATGCAAAACGTGTTATCTATTAATTTTCTAAGTTTATAAGAGCAATATTCTATGAATATTTAAAAATTTTCCTTATTTTTGGGCCTTTATCCCACTTTTGTTTATGGCTTTGTCCAGATTTCTTGCTCTAAGAAGTTGGGAGGTTTGCTGACAATCTAATTTTTAGCTCTTTATTTTGCCAAAATATAACTTATTTTGCTTATTTCATTTTTTAGGGAAAGAGGGAGGCCTAAAAGGCTTGTATTGGAGAAATAAAAAAAAATCTTAGGTACTCCCTGAATCAGTTTCCCTTCTTTTATCAAATTGTTTGAGACCCTGAGTAGCAGGAAAAGCCAAGCAATGCATCCATGTCTAAAGCAGAGTATAATATTTCAGACTTTACCTCATCAGCAAACTTTTATGTACGCAGTCATATCTACTCAATGCTGTAGGAGAAGCAGAGACGCTAGACACAGTGTCTTCCCAATCATACGTACTCTTCAGAGCATGTTTGGATACCTGGGACATAGCAGAAACAAATAGATTCAGAAAAGAACTATTTTCTATAGGAAGTGTGGTAGCAAATTCCCCCATATTGCCCACATAACAAATCATGACCTTCCACATGTACGCCTGATAACTGAGAATTCTGAAAGCTAAAGTGGAAGAAGAAAACATTCTGTTATCTAGGCATTCCAACACCTTGCCTATCTTGGACTACAAAAAGAATTATTGTTCAGCATCAATCTATTGGCAGCATGCAAAGCAGTGGATATGGCTGCTCTAGCTGATCTAAGGTGAAAGAAAAGAAATGTATTAGTCTGAGGAACTTTATTCATTTAATCTGTATTTTTAGGGACTGATGGCTGGGTATTTGGACAATCGCAGACAGCATTCAAAACATCCTTGCAGGCTGGCAGTATAGCAGGGATGGGTAAGGAATGAGAAGCACCTATTTGTGACATATGTCATCTCTTCAAAAAAAAAAAAAAAAAAAAGCGGACAACTAATGTTGAAAAACAGAAAATGTATTTAATAACAACAACTTCACAAACACAAAGCTTTCAGGTGTGATTGGTTTGTTGTATCTTTGTTCTTACATATTTAATGGACTGAAGAGGTATGTTTTTTAATCACACTGAAGAAGGGTCTTGTACTTGAAAGCTTTGTGTTCGTGAAGTTGTTATTAAATACATTTTCTGCTTTTCAACGTCGTTTGTCCATTTTTCTGGAAGTTACTTGTTTTGTTTTTACTGTTTGACTATGTTTGCATGAGTTCCACACCCCTTTTCTCTATATTTTATCATCTCCTCAGTTCAGTGAAAGCATCTAGGTATTCCCATGAAAAGGTTGCACTCATCCTGGCTATGGTCTGTTTTATAAGAAAATTGTGCCCCAAAAGGGTAAGAATTAATATTTCCTTCACAGTCAGAGAACTGGGCTTGTGAATCTGTAGAATAAAACCCTATTGCTATCATCATCAGAATCATTACCCTGTTTCCTCAGGAATTTCTTTACAGGGAATGCCTAGCTGTCATGGCTTCAGGACACCAAGGTGCATAGCCTGTAATGGATGGCTTGGTAAGGAAAGAAAGTAATCTTTCTTAACTGTAATAAGTTGTTGTGTTACATAATGTTTAGTCTTTTGTTTTTTTTTCTGTACAGGAATCCCTGTGGAAGAAGACTGACATGAAAGAGGGAGATCTGACTGGACTAATGGTCTCTTCCCTTTTTTACCCCATGAAGAATCTCCTGGAATCTCTCCCAGCCTTAGGCAAGATGGTTCTCCCATGCCCAAATTGGACACTGGTGCAGCTGAAAATGTGTCTGACCCCTACTTTATGATGTCCAAAAGGACAACACCAGATAAAGCCAGAGAATTAAGTGAGTCCTGTGAAGAACAATTGCTTTTCACTTCAGGTTCACCCACTATCAGATGAAGCATAGACTGAGCCCATGGCACTTACTAGAATTCCTTTGTAAGTAATTTTTTCTTTCTAGTTAGATCTGGAATGTTACCAGCATGACTAGAGTAAGTATCCATGCTGTAACCAAAGAGAAGATGCCCAAAGCAGTAAGTATTGCTGGAGTGAGTCAGTTGGAAAGTAAGTTGCTGCAGTGCATCCACAAACAGCCCACTTAACACTCACACTTCTTATTGCAGCCCCTTCACAATCTAAAAGCAAAAGCAGCACACAAATTCCCTGTCAGCACTCCTTTTAAAGTTTTAAATTCACTGACAGAAAAAAGTAGGTTGTGAAAAGTGAACAGAAGCAATACACTGATAACACATTCCTGTCTACCCAAAGTAAAATGTTTAATCGCAAAATAAAAGTTTGCATAAGCAGTACATATTTTTTCTCAAAGATAGCTCTGAATTAGTTAAAAAACACTAAAAGTTAAGACAGAAAACCACTGATATTGAAAAAATATCAAGTGTCTTAATGGGGAATACTGCTTTTAGGCAGAAAATAAATTTAAATAATATTTTCTAAACACGCAACAAATTATGTGTGGAGGGGTTTCTCAGCAGGGACTTCTCTGTGAGAAACAAAGTTCTTAGCTAAGTGCTTCTCTGGTGAAGCCTCTGATTTACTTCTCCCTGAAGTGGCAAGAAAGTACTGAATAAATATTCACTCTGACTGATTTCTTTCATTGGGGCTAGCTATACAGAATTCAATGTGAAGGCATGTAAGGGTAGGGTGGTAGGCAGAGCTCTGTGAAGCTGACCATTTGTTAACTGCAGCAGTGTCAGTGATGAACATCATAAATTACCACAATCTTTTACTAGTAATTATTTTATTTGTAATTAAAAAAAATCCTTTTATCATCTATATTCTTCCCTGCATTGTCTTAAATAATAGTTAAAGATCTCTTATTGCTTGCACACTTGGAAGCCACTATTAGGCATGAAATCTTTAAGTCAAAAATTAAATCTCTGATTTTGTTCATCAGCATTTTATGGACTATTTGCTCTTAAAAGCTCCAAGGCCATACCTCCTGTGTACTGAATCTTGGCTTTCTATTGAGTGGTGTGCGTGGTTCACTCACCACATATTCTGGATTTTACTGAAGAACTGATCTGCTCCATGGTGAAAATTGAGTTTGGCTTTTAGACCAGCTGTATAGTAACACTTCTTCATCTCATCCAAGCTAACATAACACGACTTACTTCCAGGAATATCCACTCTAGATACAGTAATCTGTAATTTTGTACTGTCTCAGTTTCCATTGCTGAACCTTATCCCATACATTATTTGTGTTCCTTTTTGTATTACCTTTTTTCGGCTGTACCTGTCCATATAATCATCCTCATAATCTTCGGCTTGCAAAGTACAGAACAGTACAGTTCTCTAACACCTTTAGCTTCAGTGTCACACAATGACTGTGGAAATGACCTAGCATATGACATGATTAGCTTTCCTACGTAGATGTCTACATATGCTGCAGGGCTGTAGCATATGAGTGATCTGAGTAATCCGAGATGCACGGAACCATTTTGAAAAAATATATTAGTCTGCCAAAGCCTTGGCACCTCTAGTTCAGTGGAACAGTTGTGAGAGAAAGTGTGTGTGTGTGTGTGTGTGTGTGTGTGTGTGTGTGTGTGTGTGTGTGTGTGTGTGTGTGTGCGTGTGTGTGTCTGTGTGTGTGTGTGTGTGTGTGTGTGTGTGTGTGTGTGTGTGTGTGTGTGCGTGTGTGTGTGTGTGTGTGTGTGTGTGTGTGTGTGTGTGTGTGTGTGTGTGTGTGTGTGTGTGTGTGTGTGCATGTGTGTTGTGTCTGTATACATAGGGCACATATTTAGGAAAATAAATCATAGCTGGTTACTCATTTATGCCAGTAAATAATATCCACATTTATTTGTTGAGACATTCAATAACATAGTAATTTAGGAAGGAGAATGAAAAATTAAACACTATTTATTCAGGTTTTACTCAAAGCTTTATTTCAAAGGAAAAGGAAAAGAGTTTTATAGAATACAGATGATTTTCACATCAAAACTACAGGATTTAAACACGCAAATTCTATTCATATGTTTTATGGCATTTTTCCCAACATTGATATAAAAATGACATAGTCACATAGCATGACAAGAATGGGCAAGATTTCTGTGGATATCATTTACCAAACTGTATCAAATGCTTCATTTGGCTTACTTAAACATGTGATATATGATCTGTAAACTTTACAATAAATTCCAGTGGCAGACAGAATGAGAAACATGCCAGAATGCTACATAATAAGTCTAGAAACCCACTAAAACATCCATTTATTAAACATTGCTACAGTTTCTATAGTTTTTAATCTAAAACCGTCATCATCAATAACAAATCATAATTCCCTTATTAGAAACATGCTGATGGCTATCTTGAAGATTTGTAATTGAATAGGTATCTCAAAACTGCTTTCAGACTATGTTGGTGTAGCACATCTTCTCAAAATAATTCCCTTATACAGGTTGTTGTGTCTTTCGGCTTTTCCCGGTTAGGGGTCGCCACAGTGGAACTCCGGTCGGCTAATGACTGGCAGTAGATTTTTACGCGCTGAGTTGCCAGCCCTGACGCACAACCTTCAACGAAGGTACGCCCATTCACGCAGGTCTCCACACAGAAGACGCTCTAGCTGAGAATCGAACAGGACAACGTCTTAACTGTGAGGCGACAACGCTACCGCAGCACCACCACCGCAGTATAATTCCCTTATACAGGTAGTAGAACAAAATACTAAGGTTCATTAACCTAAGTAACAGAAGAGAATACTGCTGTATAATCCTGCGCAGAGCAAATGGGCTTCTCGTATCTGATATGGCCATATTTCTTCTTAAATGTCCACCTCTGAACAGTAAACAGTATTATGGACCAATCTTATGTACTACACTACTAAGAAGCCATTCACATCTGGTAAGGCCACATATAAATTAGCTGCCAGTGAGAAAGTGATCGGTTGGGGGTTGGCATAATGGTTAATGTGTTTACTTTACTGTCACAAGGTAAAGGGTTTGATTTTCACATTTGGGAAGCATTGCTAGGATTAAAAAGGCTCCCTGGGGTCATTAGCCTAGTAATTACATATGAACCTACAAAAGCATTTGTGAAGTTAGCTCCTACATTTTGGAACAGCTTACCTGAAAAAGTAAGAAATATTGATAGACTTAAATATTCCAGAGACAACTAAAATACTAAAAGATAATCAATGTAATTAGTTTAGGGACAGTGGCTAGGATATAAAACTACTGACTACACAGATTATAGACCATAATAAAAATATATATATCACTACAAAGTATTTGTCTAAGTTAAACTTGTACTCTAAATGCCTTTATAACTTTTCATTACTTTTTGCAACTCTACATCTTGTTTTATGCATAACCCATTTATTAAGACAGTTGTTTTATTTTTGACTGCTTCCATATTGTCTCATATTAATTGTTCTTGGACTGTATTTAATTCTCCAACTTTACCTTGCAATGGATATGGTTGAGCTGTGCTTGACTATACTGTCATTGATATTCACTTATACTGTTTGCATATGTTATTTCAAGACCATGGATTTTTATTATTGCTTTACCCTTCTGTTGGATGAAAATTCATTTCTTGAGCATCAGTTGCTCAATGCTCAATATGCCGAGGATGGGGGCATCTCCATATAAAGATATTGTAAGCAGATGTGTTACCAGTGATGCTCTTTTGGGGGTAATTTCCCCTTTTTTCGAGTTGGTGCAACCATGACATTGGTATATACCCAACAAGCATCAGCTACTTGTTTCAACATTTGCATTGAACAGGATAGTGACAAATATTATAAGCCACAAAATGGCTGAATATGTACAATGCTTATATATACTAATTTTCACTCGTTAAAATAAATAAATCTCAAATAAATAACAAAATAAACATGTGACCCCCATCCCCTATGTGACCCACTGATTTAACCTTTCCATTTCCTCACCTGTCCTTCACTGAGTATTTTCCATTCTCCAATTATTTCCTAAGCCTTCTTCCATCTTTCCTTAACCTTTTCACTTTGTTTTCTCTATCTTTGGATTGTCACAACTCTCCTATATGTTTCCAAAATGTGTATTATTAATATGGTATCCTGCCACATTATGTCATCTTTCCAACTCTTTGCAATAAGGTTCCTCACCCATCCTCTTGTTTGGAACAGATGAACATTTTCTTTCTCATCCTCATCTTGAAATTTGCTCCCCCCTGAATCCTAACAGCACAAATTCCCATTCTCTCAGCACCTGCCATTAAAAGATGTCTTCTCATCCCATAGTACTCTATTCGCATAAGGGTCTTACTTCTGTACATGCAAAACATACAAACATACCTGACTTCTGCTTCACTGTGTCTCCAACATTTGCCTTTCTTTGCTTTCTGTGTCTTACTTACTTGAAGGCAAATTGTAAATCGATGGAGACTTCACCTCATGTAGCCGTCCCACTCCATTGATGATGACCTTCGCATCACTCATCTGTGTAATGTTACTTTTAACTCTATTTGCATAAAACCAAACCATCACTTGCACCCCACGTCTGTCTGACTTTTTCCATAAAATGTTGGAAATTATTACAGTTCAATTTTCTGTTCAGAATTCCACATCTTAACCCATTGTCTGCTTCTTCTCCTATTTACTCCCCCCACTGCTCCTATCATATTCTCTTGAGTGAAGTGAGCAAACTCCCTGTCTCACTAGTCATCCGTTTATCACTATTTTCAGGTGTTCATACTTTAGCCATTCCTCTTCATCCATACCATAAAACTACTCAAGTTCCTTCCACTCTATGCAAAACAAGCTGCTCTTCTCAGTTTTTGATTCTTTATAAAGTACCGAAAAGTTTATTTTAAAGTATTAACTTTCTCCACATCCCTACATCTCTACTTCCTCCAATGGATTCTCTTTCCTATATCCACATTGCTTAGGTTTCTCCAGGCAGGAAAATTCATCAAATCATGTGTGTATAAAAACTCATTTCACTATTCTTTTCCCACAATTCCCCTAGAATTGTACCTTTCTTTCCTCTCCAGTCCCTGTCATCTAACACTCCATCAACCTTTTCTTCTCCCTGCACCCCCAGTTCCCTCAACACACAATATGCTGATGCTGATAATGCATATAATATTGGTGCATCATTTGCTTACCACTGAACCTGTGACCCAACTGAAATCTTTTCTTTGCAGTCCTGGTTCATTTTCCTTCCAACACAAAACATAATATAATTGCATCTTCTGAATCCATTTTCATTCTTTTTCAATTTCTCCAAATGTTTACGGTTTCTAATACCATGTTAGAAATTAACCCCATTCCTAAGTCACAGTATGATTCAAGTTTATTAAATTAGTATTCCTTCAATCATTGATATTTGCCAAGATTTTTCTTTTTAGCACCTGCAATATGCCTTGAAATTCCTCCTTCTGCTGTAGTTCTTCTTGAGTTACATGTATCGATAACAAATTTAGGTATGCTTGATAATTCTTTTTTATTTTAGGCAGATGTTAGAAGAGATTTCCTTAGGAAGTAACATTATTTGAATGCTATTAATCCTACCAGCCACATATAGGCTTTATAATTTCACCTACTTAACAACCCAGAAATCAACTAAACCTGTTCCTTATAATCAGACCCAGTCATCTTTCCAGAGTTTCTCAGACCTTTATCCTTAATATATTATTCCCCTTTTTTTACCAGTCAAGACCTCTCACACAACTGACACCACCCTTCCCACCCTCAATTTAACTGTATTGGTCTGATTTCATTCCAACCACAAGATCTCAAAGTCTTTGAATATGTTCCAAACTCCTTGCACACCAAAGTCTAATTCATCAGAGTTTAACATAAACATCTTCTAACAATCTACAAATGTTCCACTTCCTTGGCCTTGAACGTAAGAAAGACCTCACACTTTATCAACTGGTGCAAATAAACTTGGGGTGGCTGCCTTTTACCATTTTCTGTCTCCACATCCTTTGATTGCTTCCCTTTGGTTGACAGACTTATCTTAGGGACATTATATAAGCCATTAATCTAGCGATTATGTCTCTGACCAAACCCAATCTTTGTTTTCACTTTAAATGGAAATCTCCACTTCACAATTTCAAGAGATTATTTTCATCAAAAATATCACTCTTGCTTGCTCTAGTCCCCCCCCCCCCACTCTCTCTCTCTCTCCTCTTTGGATTCGCCCAGCGTCCATTGGCCATTTAACCCTTGATAGATTCCAACTGGTCTTCCTCCACAAATTCTGGAATACTATCTTCCAGTCATTTTGAAAGGATCATAGCTAATACATTGTCATAAACTTTAATCAGATATTCAGGAAGATAATTTCATAAATCCATCAACAGCTGTCCTGTTTTGGGAATCAAAATGATACTTAATGTTCTAAAATAAATTTGGTAGAACTCCTGACCAAGATACATAATTATATGCTTCAATCACAAATTGTCCAACCTCCCATCCTATTCTTCCTAAAAAAACTCTCATGTAACTCAATTTTTCCATCGGACTTTCCCACTATTTATTGTCCAGGAATTCATAGTGCTGAATTTATTTTCCATCCTCTCTCACACTTTTTCCTTCAAAGTCCTTTCCTGCCACAATTCAACTTCTTTCCTACCTTCTTCTCTTATTTCTTGTGGTCTTTGCTTAGGTTAGTGCATTTATCTGTAAACATCTTCCATCAATCATCGGATACCTTCCCTATCTCTAACTGAATCACCAATCCTTTCTCTTAACTCCAGAATTTTCCTCTTCATTTTTTCTACATTAACTTTAAGCCTAATAATTTTCCCAAATTATCACCCTGCACCCATCAAAAATCCTCTCTGCTGATACATCCCCTCTCCATTTCCATGATTTGTATCTGCAGTTTTATTGTTTCAAGTTTTCTGTCTTCATCCTCCTTCTTCATTTCCTACCCATCTAAATTAACCTGCAACCTCTTGAGTTTTCTTACCACTCAGTCTCAATAAACTGTCCCATACCATCTAATACTCCTTCATAGTAATCTTCATTGCATTTTGCCATTCCCTTTGCCAACTCTTCTGCTGTTAAGCTGGAATTCTTCCTTTATTATAATTTACCCTATTTCATTTCACTTCACCCACTTACAACGTTGGCTTTCATCTCCACCATTTTCTTCTATTTACCTCTTGTCACTATTTACCATCATTTTAACATGTTGTTGTTGTGTCTTTCGACCATCATTTTAACATGTACATGATTTTTTTCTCATATGAACAGCTCTTCCACCTTCATATCTACCCTCCCCTCAATTAAAAATGTGTCCATTTTAAGTACTTGATGGTCTACATTGCTTGAAATGTATATTCCTTCTGTTGTAGATGCCTCAACCTCCAATGCTTAGCTCATCCCTCATTCATTTCCCAGTGAGGCTATACCTTCTGAGCTTTCCTATCCACTTTACTTTTTCCTTACTTGTGATTTAACTTAGGGTTTACTAACACATTAAAACTCCCTGTTAAGAATGACATATTCTTACATGGAGTCTTGCACTAACATCAGAATTGGATCATGGTCAAATGGGTCCCTAGGCAGGATAATAGGTCAGCAGCCCCCAGCCATTCCAGGTGTCCACTTACTTGGCTATTTCTCCCCACTTACCATAAACATGGTTCAAACCTGTTAGTGTGCATACTGTTTTCTTCTTTACTTCTACAAACTTTTATTTCAAATTGTATAGTGCAAGCACTGATAGCCATTTGCTGAACAAAATAATACAGTCTCGCAATGAAAACAGACTTAGCATGAGCAGTAAGCTTCTCTGCCCTTGAAACTCACATTCATTGAAACCAACATTCAAAGAAAATGCATCTGGCCAGTGGTGGGTTAAGTTTACTTTTGGGTGGTTGTCAAACCATAGGCCCCTTGCACACATTTTTGGACCATGCGTACATGCATGTGTTCTTTGATGTACTGTCCTGATTATATTAAATTATATTCCTTGTATAATACAGTAAACCTTTTAGAGTGCTTTTTAAATTTGTAAGTTTGAACATTTTTCAAGTTAGCAATTAAACAAAACATATGAAATAATAATGACAAAACTACCCATTACAGAACATTTCAACCACAAAAGGCCACTCAGACTGCTGCCATTAGAATCCACCAGTATTAGTCAATATATACAGTCTCTGCAGAAGTAAAAGTCATCTGAATAATTCCATGTTAAAGAGATCTATAACTAATGCTACTGGCAAACAACTTTACATTTCAGTATTTAATGTACAAATTCAATGCATGCTGACCTTGAAGAATAAACTGCCAATGTTACATTAAAAAAATGGTAAGCTGGTAATTTTGCAATATGGAATAGCAACAGGTGCATAGTTACTGGGTATCTCATCTGAAGGGGACATACTAAGGAGAGCAGCACCCATATCCCCCCCTTAAAGGGGGCACTGCAATATCAGCACTCCATATACATGATGTGGGAGAAGAACCCAAAGCCTCCTGCACCAAAGGCAAGTATGCTACCTGTTATGCTACTAACACTGCTTTTGAAATTTATAGCACAACACTAATGATGGCCATTTGTTAAACAAAACAATTGCACATTGAAAACAGACTTAGCAAGAGCAATCGTAAACTGCTCTTCCCTTGAAACTCAACATTCCTTAAAAATGCACAGAAACTCAACAATCTTTGAAAGTGCAGGGAAACTCAACATTCTTTGAAAATGCACTGGAACTCAACAGTCTTAGAAAATGCATTGAAACTCAACAGTCCTTGAAATTCACTTGCTGATGACAGCTTGGAAATTGGTGTAGAGGATTCAGGCTCTAGGGTCCTGTATTCAAGGTGCAGGGTTTGAGCCTGAATGATTTACCCAGCCTGCCATCCCTAACTGGGGCATTTTATACGGACACACTTCTGTGTTTATTTCATGAATGATCCATTCTCCGTATTCATCAGAAAGGCAACAGTAATCCATGCGTGTCTTAAAAAAATCACATGCTCTATTTCGATGTTTAAATGTGCGTGTGTGTGTGTGTGTGTGTGTGTGTGTGTGTGTGTGTGTGTGTGTGTGTATGTGTGTGTGTGTGTGTGTGTGTGTGTGTGTGTGTGTGTGTGTGTGTGTGTGTGTGTGTGTGTGTGTGTGTGAGAGCGCTGTACTACAGATGCTACTAAGGATGTAGTATGGGTGCATCCTTTAAGAAGAAAAATTAATGCATATGGCGTGTATTCTTAAAGAAGAAATGTAAGTTTTGTGTGGGCTCCCCCAAGCCAGTGGGCCCCAGGTGACTGCCTAAGTTGCCTAGTGCTGGATCCAGCTCTGACCACCATGTCTTTTAAAAATATTTTAAGAACTTAGAATTGTCTTCCTTCAGGCCATAGGCACATCCCAATTTCAAAATTTTAGGTCATAATCTCAGCCCTGCAATTGCTTATCTTTCTACTATATGTTCTGTAACAAATTCAGTTTTAGCATACAACTTTTTTCTTTAACATTATCAAGTACCCTCTATGCCTCTCACACTTAACTGATCTGCATCCATCTATCTGCAACATTCTTCCTTATCTTTAGTGTCTCTTTCCTCTCCAGCTTGGTCTCTGATAAAAAAAAAAAAACATTGCATTTCCATTGTCTTTATCTAGCTTTCTCCGAATCCTACCCATCATTCCTGGGTGTTAACCTCCCACACAATTTCCATATAAAGAAAATAATAACCTTCATCTTACCCCTTTCCCTATTTTCCTCACTACCTCCTTCATTTCATTTCTCCTTCCAGCATCAGGCTTAGTTATTTTCCCAATGCTGTTGGGCCTTAGGCTTCCTTATTCCTTCAACATTCTAGGCTTAGCACAGAAAGGGCACTAACCCACAGATGTATGTGTGTCATAGACAGTGTGTGAGCCAGAGTCCAGTACAACTTTCTCAATACACTCCTGAGCTCTAACTTATCCTATTGACAGCAATGGCTCTAAAAATAAACAATGCTCAAACATTTCCTCCTCTCCAATGGCCACACAGATAATAATCCATTGAAATAACACTTCCTTGTACTCCCCCATTTTTCAATTATTTGACCTTGTTATATGAGTCAATGTAAATGAGCCTTATAACCCCAATAGGAGAGCTTTATGACCTAGCAAGTAATCATGATATAGGGCTTTTTGTCCATTCAAACCCATTCATTAACAGATAGAACAACATTTTAACTACATTTATCTCTGTCTGTTATGTCACTTATGTCACGTCACTTAACTATTATCACAGAACATGGTCTCACACACACACACACACACACACACACACACACACACACACACACACACACACACACACACACACACACACACACATATGCAAAAAAATACTTAGTATCACAAATATGCAAGCACAATCCAGTGTAGAACTCATACACACAGTTTCTTCAGAATTTTAACTGCCTTTATCTGATTCAGTTGTATCCTTAGCCAATATCAAGAAACTTAGCAATACTAAAAGCATTTAAGTAGTTTTATCAGAGTCCATTATATCCACTCAGAATAGCATACCTGTGCTGCCTGCATTGCATTAAAAAGCCATTACACACCCAGAATTATCTCTTCATATCAAACCAATCAATTAAGAGCATCATCTGCTCTTGCCCAGGACCTTACAAACTTCCTTCCCCTCATATAATCTTACAGCAGGTTTGTTTGTAGTATGTGTGCTTGAACTTTAATGTTAGCTCCAGCTAGAAATTCTCCCTTCTGCCATATGTACATTCCCATTTGCTTGCAGACTGTTTTGGCTCACAAGAAACTATGACAGAAATCAAAGGAACTGTAATGATATGGGCAAGTGCCAGCATAGCCAGCTGGATTTTTGTAAAGAATGACATGTCATTTGAATATCAAACTGATTTGTGCAAGATACTTGTGTTACAAATGTATTAGAACTGTATGTCATTTATATATCAAACATATTTGTACAGATGCTTGTGCTGGAATGAAAATAAATGAAAATGTAAATGTATTATTGCAACTGAATTAAATGTGCCAGCTAGTGTACCTTAAGAAAAATAAGGGAAATGTAAATGAGCAGTTAAACCATTAAAACATTACCCCACCATGCTGAATAGGACCGCTGACATTAGGTCTGAGAAAAAGCCTTTGTTCATTAGCTCAGTAAAAAGAGAGGAAGCCACAGGCACTGCCATAAACATTTAAATGTGTATTATACCTGTCTCAGCTTCAAAGGGAAATACTGCAGGAACTTAGAGTCAGGTGACCAGATGAGGTCATTCTGCCAACCCTCTTGGAAATTATATTTTAGATATTACAAAGAGAAATCTCAGAATATACAGTACTCGGTTTGGGGGCCTGACTAGAAAGACTGCTCACATATTTAATTTTGCCTTGCCCAAGTAAGTTATTAAGGAACAGTAAATTCTCTCAGATTCAGTCAGGAATATAGTGAAGCTTAGTTTAGAGATTGTTTTTCTTTATTTGTATGAGTCTCTCCATCAATGTTAATTTCAATATTTTCTGTGATTTGAACTCTGTGATTTTCATATTCTTTTATTACTTATTATTAAATATATTTAAAACTTTTATTGTGGCTGGTCCTTGTAGAAACTATCTAACCTTTGAGAGTACTTATATTTATTTCATGACACTGTGTGGGCCACTCCAGAAGGCCAAGCTATCCTGGTCATCTACTATCATTTGTATTAATATTAACTTCACTCAGCATAATTGGATACCCTTTTAAGATCCTCATAGTAACTGAATGGTGGCAGTGAATCTACCTTATAGTCTGGGCAAAGTTGGTAGAGCGGGTAATCTGTGCCAGGCTTTCTCAGGTGTGTGTGTGTGTGTGTGTGTGTGTGTGTGTGTGTGTGTGTGTGTGTGTGTATGTGTGTGTGTGTGTATGCACTCACATGTGTGTGCATAAAAATTAAATCTTAAAGAGTGTGTGTGTGTCAGATACTTGGGGCAGAGACATGAAGCACTGGGCTCACTGAGAAGGTGCTGGAGGACTTTGCTTGGACACTTGGCTGAGGACCTAACCCTTCAGCTGTACCAGTGGAGAAGTCTTATTGGGTCCAGGAGGGAAACAGATATAGAGAAATCCAGACCCTGGGCTGAGTGTGTTCCCTGTGTGCTCTCGAGGGAAATTGTGCTTGATGCAGAGAAGTCAGTCTGCATCTGGAAATACTGAGTGTATCCATTTGTATTCCAAGTGCATATTCCTCTCCAGTGACAGCAGTCAGTATTCAGGCTCCTTGATTACTGTCCTAGCATGGGGATGTCACATATTGGTGGCAGCGGTGGCCATCACATATTGGTACCATCACATATTGGTAGCAGTGGTGGGCATCACAGGAACTTATTTAGCCACACCCACAGTACTGTAATCTCTCTGTGCTGTTTGGAATATGAACTATGTTGCCCACATTGTCACTTACTTGTATTCAGTGGGCTGTCTTTCTTACTCTAAAAGAACCCTTGTGGTATGCCTCATATCTGCCCTCATCATTAGAGCCAAAACTGGCTAAGTCAGATGAGTTTCTAGGTTATTTCACCTGCCTGCTGTAATGCCTTTACTATGCCATATTCCTTTTTACAATGATCAAGGCTTGCAAATATCATTCTAACAGCTTCAGTATAGTTTCAATTCATACCATTTAGACAGGTATCTGATTGGAGTCTTCTAGCTCAAGGGCTCCTACATCATCTTAGACCTTCTTGGTTCAAGGGAACATTCATGGGTACCACCCTCCTCCATGCAGTGCCTTCTACTGAACATCTGGTTCATCATGCTTCCTTCTTCCTACTCTGCCTTGATTCCCTTCCTATAGCCATGCTGTGGGAGACTTGCAGCCTGCACCATATGGACATTAAAATCAGTCACAAAGGTTTTTTTCTCCCTGTGGTGAAAACACTGCCTCCTCTGCCCTTTTTCTCTCAGCCTAATACTTCTAGGATGGCTGAAAATGTTATCCAGGAGACAAGTGTCAGCTTCTTCATCTCTGATCTCACTTTTGCATAAACCGATCTTTTGAGAAACAGTTTCTTGGATAAATCTTAACAGAGTTGCACTGTGAATCCATCCAAGTTTATTCAGTGGAGCATGGTTGTGTTATTCAACATCCATTTGTTAGCAGAATAAGAGTGGTTACATATCACTTTGTCTAGATTTCACTTTGCTTGTTTGCTTTTTCTTTACCCAGTGTACTCTGACTTTTTCCCTATCTATTCCGATGTGAGCTCTGAGTGCAGGTAACAGTTCCGACAGAGGAAAGAAAGAAACAAAAATCCACAGTCATTCCCCTATGTGCTCTATTTGCCACATCATCAAAGTTATCCTTCAACATAAGGCTGACAATTTATTATCCTGAAAAATATTTTTTCTGCTTGCTTGGAGATAGTGATGTGTATGTGATTCAGTGAAGTCAATGCTTCCTACTACCTGCTTAGAGATCTTAGCAGGAGACTTGAGTCTTTAGTCATTGACTCAAGTATTTTCATCATTCATTCCATCACTGTATATAACTTAATTTTGCCATCTGGGGTCGCTCCACTCCATTATCCCTTGCTTCAACTATTTTCACAGTTTTATTCTACAAAGCTGTCTTTAGACACCAAGGTCAGCAAAAAAAAAAAAAAAAAAAAAAGCTGGTGTTAAGCAGGAACTCCTGAGAAATCAGCCTGAGAAAAAACACACAAGAGCACGTAGTGTCATGGACAAAATGACAAAAAGCCACTCAGACTCTGGGATAAAAAATTAAAATGAATGTGTAATAGGATGTCAGGAATCAAAAGTAACAACTCAGAAGCATTTAACTTTTAAATGCTTTTGTCCTCAAATAACCAGACTTCTTCAAAACCATTAATTGCACAGTAAAACTGCATTTAAATACCTTCAATATTTGATCATATGATCAGTCCAAGAAATTATTAATTTGTTAATAGAGGTATAACAAATTATAAAACAATCACCTGAGGTGAGCAGGTACAATGTAAAAATATGAAAATATTGTATAACAAATTGGAAACAATAAAAGAAAGCACATTTTATAATTTAGCCGCCCTAAGTTTTAAAACTGGTAAAATGGATATGTGTTCATTCAAACCAGGGTAAGATGATGAATTTGATTTTAATTGCCATATCAATTCTTTATACTCGATTTTGGTTTCCCAGTGGCCTCCTCTGCTGTTATATGGAACAATTTCAAGTATGCCAAACATGAAGTTAGAAATGTTTTTACAACTTAGTGTATATTTAAACAGGGAGTTGTTAGGATTACATTTTGTCATTGCATAGTAGTGTTCATGCATTCTTTTATGGAATTGTCTTTCTGTTTTGCCTATCAAACCCAGTGTAGCCAGAACATAAACCAGTGTAGGTAAGTCCCTTAGAGGCACAGTTTCCATCCACCAAATGAATGTTACCATGGATGAAGCTATCCCAAGTAATAACTTCCTTTGTCAAAATGTAAGTCCATTGACTGCAAGCACCACATCTCCTGGTGCCCTTATTGGAGGTTAAAGTTTTAATATTCATTCACTGCTCACAAATAGTTGTTACATTCCTACCCATTTTATAAACAAAAGTTGGGATGCCCCCCACAGTGTTAAAAACCTCCTCAATAACTTTAAAAATGTTTCAGTTTTTAATAATTATGTCTTTAATCTCATTAGAGTAGGAGGTGTGTGTGAGTACCAGGGTACTAATCAAATTATTTGTGTACATACAAGTAGTGTCAGAACCTTTAACTTTATTTCTAATAATGTCATTGCCAAGTAAGTGGTTATATTTTGTACCTCACCCTTTGGAAATTTCATCTTTTATGTCAGTTAGAAGTTTCTTTGGGTAGCCTCTCTCTACAAACATGTCAACCACCTTGTTTGTTTCAATCTGAAATAGGTCAAAATCAGAACACATTCTAGCTATTCTAACTAACTTTCCCCTGAAGATGTTTTTCATGCAAAGCCATGGGTGACAACTTTATAATGCAGATAGCTATTAGAAAAAGTAAGTTACACGCTGGTGGTTTGGAGAGCCTGAGAAATAAGCCTAGTCTCAGAGAATACCCCTTTTCTGATACAGGCTTCCTAATCACATAAAGCAGAGTCCTTCCTTGAAATGCAGTTTGGATTAATGTATGAGGAATAGTAAATGCACTCTTGGGGTGGTGCCTGTGTCCCTTATGGACAGGGGCAGTCTGTACAATGCTCAAAGGCATAGGCACAAACCTAAGCCATCCTCTAGTCCTCAGGGATCAAAATTAGGTAAAATGTGGGTAATAATGGCTTGACTTGGAAGGGCTCTTGAACCATGAGCATAGTAAACTCTTATGAACCTATGAACATACACAATGCTGGGCTTCAAGCTATACCCTCCCCATATAGGGATAATTTACTATGGCTAAGTGTCCAGCATATTCAATTGTATATAGGAAGAAACCATGGAACTTGAACTAGGGAAAAAACATACACATTTACAGAACATGCATACTCCACAGTCAACAGAGGTCAAGATCCAACTCCAGATGCAGGAGATGAGACAGAGATCTTAACCACTGAGACAACATTCTGACATCATCTAGTTAGGTGACTGGGTCCTTGAACCACTGTCTGCCCTGAATATTCAGAAACCAAGCTGTATTGTTTGTTGGTCAATGCATACTGAAAGAAGCACCCAGGAGGGTCCATGACATATGGGATAGCACATGTAGATGCCTCAGGCTTGCATTGCCTGTTGCATTTTAAGGTCTTTCGACCTAGCCAGTGGTGACCATGTTGAACATACTGTTGTCAAAGCAGACTCAAATCTCAGCTCATATAGGTTTTCTAGTACAATTGGTCTTATCTTAAGGTACATGACAGCAGTAACAATAGTTGAAAAGGACCTGAAACTGCCATATTGGATGACCTTTAAATAAGTAAGTAGTAAGGGGTTTAGGACATGAGTATAATTGTTAAGGTACTTACCTTACAGATGCGAGGTATAGAGTTTGATTCTGACCTTTAGCAGAAAATAGCTAGGCTTAAAATGATCTGCAAGGGCAGTTAGCCTAGTACTTATTTGTATAATCTGTTGGGAGCTGGCAGGATGGTAATGATGTTTACCTCACAGACATGATGTACAGGGTTTGTTTATCACTAAGGAAAATTATCTAGGCAGCTAGGAAGCTAAAGTGCAGCTAGCCTAGTACTTTCCTAAACAAAAATCTGTTGGGAAGACTAGCATTATATTCAGATTCAAAGGAAGAGGATAGACCTACAAGGAAACAAAAGCTTTTATCCATAAAGGCAGACAGCCAATGAAATCTCATCTAGAGTATTATGTGCAGTTCTGAATATCTTAGTTAGCATTAAAAGGATATTGGGAAGTTTTACACACACACACACACACACACACACACACACACACACACACACACACACACACACACACACACACACACACACACACACACACACACACACACACACACACACACACATACACACACACACACATACACGGTGCATGGGCTGCAAAGCATTTGAAGAGTGGGTAGAGAACATCATATGGATAATCTTGAAGAAAGGGAGTGGAGAGATGAAAGTAGCATTTAATTGCCTCTAGGAAATGAGGCTATTTAAAAAGATAAATGAGAACAGCAGAACATCATCTGAAGTTTCTAAGTGGACTGCTTTAGGGACATAGCAAAACTCATAAGACTGGATCATTAAATTTAGTTTTGTTGACATTTCAATCACAGTATAGTATTTAATTAAACCTGGTGGAAAGAATGATGCATTACTGTTTCCTCTGACTGAATATTTTAACAAAGCTGAATAAGTACAAAGATTATTTATGAAAAATAATTAGTGGGGTTTAAGGAATAGTTTTGTGAAAATGGGTTTGGAAGACCATATTTATATACACTAATTTACTGAAGCACTAAGAGTAATCTTACCTGGATGCATAATGATACAAAATGCAATTATTTAAGGAAAACAGTCTGAGTTACAGCTAGTAGTACATGGCAAAAGCCTGAAAACGAGAAGCAAGAAATGAAATGGACTTTATTTAAAATAGTGCAGTAAGGAAACACTAGCATAATGCAATGCAATATCTATAAGTATATCTGTATCCATATATCTCTCTATATGGGATTAATGAATTACATCAACACACCACAATGTCAATGGCGAGAACATCGACCATAAAAGGTCGACAAAGGAAATGCCAACAGTCAACTGCACATGCGCGAGTAAAATCCTTGCTGCATGCAATTAAAAAGAATAAAATTGCTTTTGTGGCGAGGGAGGCAAGCTCCCCTGCACCCTCTGCTAATTATATATACTAACTCAAGACTGCACATTAACTGGGGAGAAAAGGAATATTCCCCCACCGAGGTAATGTTGATCTATCACATTTATTGACCATGTACATACGATGACCTTTTGTGATTGATCAATCGACTCTTGATATTGTGGAATGTCGACTTAATTCAGTAGACTCATATATATATATATATATATATATATATATATATATATACATATACATGGACCTACTTTGAATAATTGAAAATCTGTAACACCAAGGATGAAAAGGCCATGAAGAGAATCACGAATAATGAAAATGCCGAAGCACATAAGTATTAGTCAAGTAAACACTTGCACAACACCACAGCAAACCACAACGCACCATCGAAAAACCCACTTAGGTGGAGTGTTATGCCCCAAACCCCCCAACTATATATACCAACTCTGGATAGAACTACAGAAGGGGAAAGGGCATGATTTCCCATGTTGAGCAAGTGTTTACTTGCCCTGGGAATACTTACAGAGTTCAACATTTTTATTTTGTGATTCTCATCTCGGCCTTTTCATCTTTGATGTTTTGGATTTTCAATTATCCAAAGCAGACTCATATATATATATATATATATATATATATATATATATATATATATATATATGCATATATTTATCTATCTATCTATATATATATATATATATATATATATATATATATATATATATATATATATGGCTCTAGCTGAAAACGAAAGTGCAGAACGCCGATGACGAGAACACTGACACCAGAAGATTGGTAACAGAGAAGACCGACAGTTGAGAATCCTGATGCTAAGAACACCGACATGTTAAGGTAAGTGTGCGATAGGGACGGACGTTAGAGTCAGGGTGTGGGTAAGGTAAGTGTATGATAGTGATGGACGTTAGGGTAGGGTGCGGGTCGGGTAAGCGTGCGATAGTGACGGACTTTAGGTTTAGGGGCAGGTTAAGTGGGTTAGGGTTAGGGTGCGGGTAAGGTAAGTGTGCAATACTGACAGACTTGAGGGTTAAGGGCAGAGGGTGTAGGCAACGTAAGTGTGCGATAGTGACACAGTTAAGGGTTAGGGGCGGATTAAGTGAGTTAAGGTTAGGGTGCGGGTAAGGTAAGTGTGCGATAGTGAAGGACCTTAGGGTTAGGGTTTGGGTTAAGGTTAGTGCACAGATAGTTGTGTATGTAAGGTTTAGTGCAGGTTTGTAAGGTTTTTGGTGTGCTTGTGTTGTGTGTGTGTTTTTCGGGAAAGGTATTTGTTTTGTTGATTGTTGAGATTTTGGTTTGTCGGGCATGTGAAGTTTCATGTTTTTGAACTTTTTTTTTTGTCGTTTTTTTTCGTGTCAGTTATTTTGTTGGTGTTTTGGCATGTTGGTGTTATCAGGTAGAACTATATATATATATATATATATATATATATATATATATATATATATATAAACTAAGAATGAACTTCATGACACAACAGCATTCAAAAAGAATTAAAAGGAAAACACCAGCAACTCTTGTATTATTTAGCGCTTTTGTCTTCTTTAATATCAAGACTTCTTCAGAATGACATGTTTCATTGATACAAGCAAAGATGCACACAGCACTTTGCAAGACTACTGTCGTTACATCTTTATTGGATAGGAACTGTTGTGTTAATTTAAATATTGTTAAAATGGTTGCTTGTATTAATGAAACATGTCATTCTGAAGAAGTCTTGATATTAAAGAAGATGAAAGTGCTAAATAATGCAAGAGCTGCTGGTGTTTTCCTTTTAATTCTTTTTGAATGCTGTTGTGTCATGAAGTTCATTCTTAGTGAAATTTATTTTTGTTTTTAGTGCGTTTTTTTACTATCTATATATATATATATATATATATATATATATATATATATATCTATATATATATATGTGTGTGTGTATATGTATGTATGTATATCAGTAATCAGTACATGTACCATAAACTATTTTATCTACTGCTTCTGTCTATGGGTCTTTACTGTTAAAATGCATTTAGTTGTTGTTGTTGTTTGTCTTTCGGCTTTTTCCCGGTAAGGGGTCGCCACAGCGGAACTCTAGTCCGCTAATGATTGGCAGTAGATTTTTTACGAAACACTGAGGTGCCAGCTTGACGCCCAACCTTCAACGAAGGCACGCCCATTTAGTAACCTTCTATAATTTAGCCACTTCCAGGTTATCAGATATAGCACAGCAGAAACTACTGATGACATTAATTTTTGCATTCTGGAGTATTATACAGGGGTCTATATTAGATCACCGGGCGCTTAAAAAAGCAAACGGTGATTAATCGACCCTATGTAAGCAAAAGCTTACAATTTCGAACTGTCAGAACAGCGATTTACAACAACAAAAAAAAAACATACTTTAAACATTATATTAAGTGGGGGGCTTCACCCCCACACCCCTCCTACTTAAATATATACCAACTCCGAGACCGCACTACAGTGCCGAAAATGGTAAAGTAACAAAGCGGCCAAGCAAATTCTTTCTCAGGGAAAGAATTTGCTTAAAAGCCACTTCTATATTTTGCCATTTCAGGCTTTTGAGTTCGACCGAAACACATTTGAAAGAATGCGTCTTTGGTCTTCTAATAGGGAACCTTATAGAGCCACATAAGATCACACTTAGTTATTCGGTTAAATAAGAAAGACTGCAACAGTAAAATGCAGCGAAGAAAAGCATCAAGAATAACTGGCTTTTAGCAAAGATTTACAAAAAGGATGCCATGAATATGGCATACAGAAGAGCAAAGTCATATAATTTAATTACAGAAAACTAGGAACTGTAAAGCACAAACAAGTGGACTTGTCAAGTAATCCTTTTCAACCATGACTCGGGCTTCAGATGAGCATAATACTTAAAAAAATAACAAAAATGAAAATATAAACAAAATATAGTAGGAACCGTATAACCAAGACCTCCAAACTGATGTATGGACCATTTGTTTTCAGTTTAAAAATGAAAATATATCATACATTATACAATAACAAAAATGCAAAATAACACAAAATACACATAGAAAAGTTGCAACAATATTCACAATATTTCAAGCAATTTGGAAATATGAACAATACTTGCAGTAGAGTTTTCTTAGCAGAGTGATACCTATATGTAGATTCTGGTTACAGTTAAGAGTATAAGCCGACATTAACTTACCGTATGTTGTGAAAGCAATTACAGGCAGTTTCTTCTAGTAGATGCTCCTTCTTCATAGCCCTGAAGCCATCCAATATTCATAGGATCATAGGAGGTTACTGGGCTATTGACCCAGAGGTTATTTTAAGCCTAGCTGTTTCATCCCAATGTAATACCAGTGATACTCTAGTCAATACCCAGGATTATATTTAGTAATGCCTGCCCATATCCAGGAGGGTTGTGGGTACTATTTCTGGTAAGAATTTATGGTGCCCCATCCACTTGTCCAGGTTCCTTTTGAACAGTGTCATAGAGGTGCTCTTCTTCACATGAATTGTTAGCCTATTCCAAAGATGCAGCAGTCACTGGAAGAAAAATCTGTCTCTCCATCGCTTCCTCTTGAAGTCACATGCCATATTTAGGTCCATGGAATGGGTAGCTCTAGTCCTGTTTAATTTATGGATGTGCAGCAAATTCGTTATGTTTGAGTCTGAGATTCCTCTGTCAGCCAGGCATAAGTCTCCCCTAAGAAGTCTATATGATACTGAGTATAGTGACAGGGACTTTATTGGAGTCCTTTGATCTTCTTTCTTAGAAACCTATGAAGTCTCTCCAATTGCTGTAGGTGCTTTGTACAGTATGTGCCAAAAGGGGCATTATACTCAGTTATTGGCCTGATTAATGACGGGTATAGAGGGGTTATAACCTCCTTTGCTGTAGACCCAATGCCTTTGCTAATCAAGTGTGCTAGATAGAAAGCCTTCCTTACTAAAGCAGACATATGGTGGTCAAAGTTAAGGTCGCAGTCTACTTGTGATCCCAGATCCCTTATCACTTTGTAGGTACATAGGGTATTGTTAATTTGATATTGTGAAGGGACATTGTTTTTACTGAAGGGAATGATGATGCATTTCTTTGGATTTAGTTTGAGATCGTGACTAAGACACCAGTTGTTGGTCTGCATAAGACCCTACTGAAGTATACTGTTATTTGGCACCCAGTTTACAGTCATCCACAGACTTGGTCAGCCACAGCCCCTTAGTTTTGGCCTGAATGTCTGAGAAGTATATACCAAACAGCAGGGAGCTCAGCACTGACCCTTGTGGCACCCCGCTGGTGACAGGTCTGTTGGTTGATGTGGAGTCACCCACTTTGATAGTGTGTGACCGGTTTGTGAGCCAGTTGGCAACCCATCTTACAACAAAAGGGTTTACATTCAGTTTTCTAGGTTTATCGGTAATGCCTAAGTGTTGGATTGTGTTGAAGACCTTGGCCAAGTTGAGGTACGCTGTTTGCACAGATTTTCCCTCGTCAATGGCCCTGGTCACATTTTTGAAGAAATCTACCAGGTTTAACAGGCAGGATCTGCCCTTGACGAAGTGAATTGGGTCAGATACAGGGTTTGGAGGTTGCCTATGTCTTTATTTATGAGGTCCATGATGATACGTTCCATGGCCTTATAGATGAGGCTAGTCAGAGTTATGGGTCTATAATTCCCTGGGTCTGTTGCTAAGCCACCTTTGTGGAGGGGAATAACTGTTACTGTTCTTCATTCCACAGGAACATAGGTTCATAGGTGTGTACTAGGCTAATGGGCCTGGAGCCTTTACAAGCCTAACCCATAGAATAGCTTGTGGTTAGGCTGTGATTGAATAGGGTACTTAATGGTGATGCTAGCTCATGTTTTAGTTTGTTTAGAAGACAGCCTGGGATGCCATCTGGTCCCATAGAGGCTGTGTTTTTTGCCTTAGACAAGGCTTTACTGACCTGCTCTTCAGTTATGTAGGGTGAGGGGGAAGTGCAAGGCTTGTAATAAGTTTGGAAGGGCTGAGGGAGTGAAATGTTTGTCATATCTGTCCTCCAGCAGGTTTGCTATCTCTGCGGGATTAGTGTGTATGATACCATTAGTCACTAATTTGGCACATGCCTGGGTCCTACCTTTTAGGCTATGTGTGAAGCTGTAAAAGGCCTTATGGTTATCCTTAGCTGTGATTGCTAAATGTTTCTCAAAGTTACCCTTAGAGGATTTGACGTGTTGTCTTATTTGCCTGCTGAGGCTGAGGACAGTGTTTTTTCATTGTTGGGGATGTTGCCTTAGTTTTCTTAGACAGCAACTTTTTGGATTTGTTGTAAAGTTTGTTGATGTTGGATGTCCACCAGGGTGGCTTCTTTTTACTTGGAGCTCTGGCTTTGAATCTCTCTGGAACAACCAAGTCTATACACTTATACAAGTGGTTGTACAGGGCTTTAGTGTAAGCTTTGGTGTAGTTATACTTTCAGCTGGGCTGAGGCTTTGAATTCATTTATACCTTCCCCTAGGAGGGTATAGTTTGCCTTGGTGAAGTTTTTTTAGTCTGACTTCACCCTTAGTGAGTTCTGGTGTTACTGCCAGTTTGAAGGCGACTGATTTCAACTAACGAGGGTCTGACAGTTGCGGTGGTGCATCTTTTTGTCATGTTAGTGAGGACCAGATCTAGTATATTTGTTCCTCTTGTTGGGGTTTGAACAATTTGTTCCAGGGCATTTGAGTTAACAAAGTCAAGGGACCTTTGCACTAGTGAGTTAGGGCTAGAGTAGATTTCCCATTTGATGGTGGGATAATTAAAATCCCCTATGACCAGAGTGTTTGGCAATATTTGGATTGACTCCAGTTTAATCATGTAGGCCTCGTATGCATCCTGATCCACTGAGGGGGATCTATAACTAGCTATGACTTGAATGGGGGTCTTACCTGCAGTAACCTGAACTTGGAGTAACTCCATGGAGTTGTCCTGTCTAACTAGTCAGAAAGTGAACTGCATACTGCAGTGGTGGTGCTGCGGTAGCGTTGTCGCCTCACAGTTAGACGTTGCCCGTTCGATTCTCAGTTAGAGCGTCTTCTGTGTGATGACATGCATGAACGGGCGTTCCTTCATTGAAGGTTGTGCGTTAGGTCTGGCAAGCCAGCATGTAAAACTCTACTGCCAATCATTAACGGACCGGAGTTCCGCTGTGGCGACCCCTAACCGGGAAAAGCCAAAAGACACAAACAAATACATAGAAACACTGCCTCTTTTGCTTCTTATACATTTGTTTTGCAGCCTGAAGATTTGGAAGGCATTGTATATTTGCAAGGCCAGGGTACACTGTGAGGCCTTGAACCAGATTTCTGTGACTGCACAGGCATCAACATCCTCCAGTGATAGGAGTGCTTCCAGGGTGTGCAATTTTTGGTTTGGACTCCTATTGTTTAGCAGCGTAACCCTTATTTTGTTATCATTGGCAATTTTCACGGCAGCAATTTTGTTTTTGAGACCTTGCCTAAAAAAGGCACTATGGGGGAGGCAAGAGACTTTGCCAGTAGCCAAAAGCTTAGTGGTGCCAGGTGCAAACCATTTCTGGCAAAGCAGTGAAGTTTGTCGACTATATCATCCCAGGCTGACAGAAACTGGATCCCCCTTTGAATGACACCAAAAACTAAGCCAATTATTGAAATCAATCATTTTTTGCTTATACTGTGGCATTAGTCTAGGTGAGGATAATATGCTGCTCAAGGCTAGGGGCATACCTGCCTGAGACACATACTCAGAGACCTCAATCATGTCTCTCTTCATATAGTCTGGTGAGGTACATTTCAGGTCGCTCACTCCAACATGAGCTGTGACAGAGTCATAATGGTAGTTGTTGCCGAGAGACCTAAATGCATATGTGATGTGATGAATCCTGGCAATGGACAGGCAGCTGACCATAACTTTCTCCTTATCTAACCTGGTGAGTGGGACATCGGTGTGTCTCACTATGGCATCTCCAATGACAAGAAAATTTGGTTTATGAGTGTTATGCCTTGAGGGTTTGGTAGGTGAGACACTGGTGTTGCTATGTGTCTTGGGTGTTGTGGGAACTGTCTTAGTTGTAGCAGTCCTTTGTTTTGGAGGTATCCGGTGTTTGGGTAAGTTTTTTGAGAGAACCTTCGCGTATGTTGATTTATGTGCTGGATGCGTACTATGTGCATGAGTAGTGTTACCATGTGCATGAGTAGTGGTACTAGGTGCATGAGTAGTGGTACTAGATGCATGGGTAGTGGTACTAGGTGCATGAGTAGTGGTACTCTGTGTATGAGTAGTGGTACTATGTGTATGAGTAGTGTTACCATGTGCATGAGTAGTGGTACTAGGTGCATGAGTAGTGGTACTAGGTGCATGGGTAGTGGTACTAGGTGCATGAGTAGTGGTACTAGGTGCATGAGTAGTGGTACTCTGTGTATGAGTAGTGGTAGGTGAGTTGACAACCTCTTCAGTGTTACTGTTTCAGGTGCCAATGAATCCAAGATTCTTGGTGTAGATACATCTCTCGCACTCTGTACTAGAGTGAGTTATTAGTAGAGGGTTGCCAATGTACATGGGGCAGTTGCTACACTGCCTCAGGAGACTCAAATCAACAAGGCTGGCAAGAGAAACAGGAGTAGACCAACTGTCTATAATGCTAGGTTTGAAGAACCATTATCACAAAGGGGGTGCTTTCAGGTCTGATCTAGGAGGTGGTGCATGGATGGGTATTTCTGACGGGGTTTTTGGCTGGTGGTTGAGTAGGTCACAACTCAACAGCAATACTTCTTAGACTGGAAATGTACTAAAGATGAGGACTACACTAATGTACTACAACTGTATCTAAGGAAAAACTTGTCAAAATTATCTGTCCGGCTATGGCTCACAATTGCAAGACAGTGTGCGGTGCTGCACAATGTGCAAGCAAACAGAAACTTGCTCAAACATGGGGCTTAAATACCAGAAGCTAAAAACTTTAAAAATTTAAAAAAACTCAAAAGAACCAATGAGGTTGCTTACTCCAAGCCCTAGACAAATCCCCATTCACCAGACAGGTTCTAGTCAGCACACTTCTCTCACAAGGGTGCAGAAGGACCCTTCCAATCAAAGATGGCTTTGAAAATGTTCTCAGAATACAACAGCTACTAAAGACAGACCCAGATGCAGCAAACCTGTATCTGGACTATGCTACACTTACTAGCTACCCTATTTAGGGAGGAAACAGTGAAAAATGTTTTAAATAGCAGAAAAAACAGCAGTAAGACACTAAAAATGTTTTAAACAGCAGAAAAAACAGCAAAGAGACAGTAAAGAATGTTTTAAACAGCAAACAAGTCAATTATTTAAAACACTGTTTGGCAGGAAAACAGAACAAACAGAGCAGATGCTTTGCAAACAGTGAAAAGTAGTAACAATTACTATGCAATCAGTGAAAATAGCAGAAAAGCTTTGCAAGCAGTGAAAACAGCAACAAAATATCAATATCTTGTTATTATATTAAAGCCAATAACCTGTAATGTTATTTACTATTGCTGCAACTTTGTATCTCTATTTATCATGTACATGATGTGGAGCTTTCCTCCCTGAGCATCTGCTGAAAACGGACCTGCGTCCAGTTGGAATTTCCCGGTAAACAAATGTAAATAAATAAATAAATAAAGTATAATTTAGCAGGCACAGTAAGGCAGACAAATATAGTACAGACAGTGCAGTTTAGTTTACAGTATTATAATGCAGTATTAAATAAGCAGAACACAATAAAACATGCAATATATATAGTATAAACAAGCAAAAAAAAAAAAAAAAAAACCAGGGAACTTATGGCTTTGAATGTACTTCTCTGTATAGCTGATTCCATGTTATTGGCCTGAGTTGAGTGAAGGCTCTTTCCCCAATGGTAGAGCCAAAACACGATCTCATCAAAGTGATGCCATCATCCTAACTTTCTCTTAATGAGTATGATGGTTGCCTTATTTGTAAGGTTCATTTTAGTGGGAGGGATTTACCCAACATGCTAATTTTGAGTATTTGAAATATTCTGTGAATCACAAAATATTAGCTCAGTTTGCAAGACGGTGGTAGCCAAATTTCAGAACTATGTAACAGAATTAAGCACAAAAGATGATAGAGTAACTGTTTTCTTTCTATATAAGGAAGGAGAGCAACTGTAAGACAAACATGAATCCGTAGCAGCACCATGGTACAGACGTCAAGGTGTTTTACACAGGTTTAACAGCCACTATAATCCTGAGTAAAATATAGAATATGTAATATATAACAGTTTAGAATTTCAAGAGATAGAAGATGAGTTCCCACAGATATATTATACTGAGCTGAAGACACTAGCTACATCCACTACTGACATAAATAGATGAATAAAGACTCAAATAATGCAGTCGAGTAAGAGTCACATGGTGAACAGGAGTGCACTGCCTAAGCCAGGTGTGACATTAAGCAAGGTGTTATACTTTGTCAGGTTCCCTGGTATTTAGGAAGAGGAGCAAATACATTTGAAGGATATTAAGGTAAAGATGTTTATACAACGAAGCAGCACAAAAGATGATCCCAGAGAGTCAAACAAGTAAGCTGTTTTCATACAAAAATAATAAAATAAATTAGTCTGTAAAATATGATTCAAACTGTGAATAAAATCCATTTTCCCAATGGTAAGCTAGTAAAACCAACATAATCACTTTTTTTTTTTTAAAGATGATCTCTTTCATTTCAAGTTTCCAGTGAAATCAGTTGTTACAAAGTTGCATAGGTTTGTGATAAAGTGGTGGGATGATAGAAAATCGTTCATGTAGGCAAGGTGCAACAAGAGCATTTAACATATTTTACCACTGATTTTAAAAACAAACGTTCATTGTGCATATCAGCATTCATGTGTTTATTGTTAACAAGACAAATCTCTAATAAATTTGAGCAAATGACCTACATCAAAACTTCTTTGTTCAAAAAAAAAAAAAAAGAAAAAAGATGTTACCCTTAACAGTGTCATCATAAATTTCTTTGAAGTGATACTTTAATTTCTTTACAGTTTTACCAACCAGTAAGGTACCACTCCAGCACTGGGCTAGGAAAATGATGTCCTCTGTACATTTGAACATCTACTTATAGTATATGTATAAATCTGGAATACCTATTGATAGTATATCTATACCATTCACAAGTAATACATCTATGATTCCCCTTATATATAGCATCATTTCTGCTACTATTTCTTAATAGTCCCTTTAAAGTCACATTACATTCACATAATACTCTTGTATTTCTTTTGGGACATGTTTTTCCAAATTGTCATCCAGACATAGAACATTCTAGTATATCCTGATACTGTTACTCTATTAGTCTTTGCAATCTTTCATACAATATTAGTCACCACATCACTACTAGTTCTTGAATTCTTATTTACTCAAGTGTCTTCTGTACTTTTAAATGTCTCTATTTCTATCTGCTTACAAGATTTCAAAATAAGTTAATTAGAACAGCCTGTTCTTTTAAAGGATCATTTCTCTGACATGATCATAAAATGGCTATTTTATGCTATAATGAGCCCATCAGTATTGTGAGTGAGCTATTGGTATAGAGATGTAGCAGGATGAAGCTGCGGGAGACTTAAACCTTGACACGGTTATAAATAGAACGTGCTGGAGGGACAGATTCATCACCCAGAGACTCCCTATGCTGTGGAACAAAATCCCGGTACATGTGAGGCAGAGCACCTCGCCGGCCTTGTTCAAGAGGAATCTTGACCAATGGATGGGAGATCGCAGATATACCCCAGGGATTACTTCAGTGTCACTGCTTGACAGAGGCACAGAAAAATGATAGGCATAGTTTTTATTCAAACTAAAGGGGTGGCGAAAGCCACATAACTATGGGCAAGGCTTATAAATGCCCTTGGGCAGATAGCCTAGTATGAACCTATGAACCTATGAACCTATGAAATAACAGAAAATACCAACCATGGCTTGTGTGCCTTTCTTCATTACTCCAACTAAAACCTTTTCCCCTAAGAGACAATAAAAGTGCTTTAAATATGGTGATGCAAATCTTGATGAGCTTGCCATGTATTTTTGCTCTTTCTCTGTCTGTTCAACTTATTTCCCCAGCAATTTGCTATGCATACATACTGTTTTGTGTATTTTGCCATGTGAAGAAGGAAGAAAAACTTTTCCAAGAAAAATACCAGTTTTTAAACAAGAAACATCTTTATTAAATTATCATGTATGATATAGACAATCATACTTTTATACAAATGAAAACAAACCATATTAACTTAATTTTAGTTGTAAACATTATACATCACAAACCATATGTAACTGAAGAAAACAAGGCACAGAAACACGACTGAAAGCATAAGATGTTAAAAGTTTAATGAGGTAAGTGCTTTCGCACCAAATACTAGTGCTTCTTCAGACCACATCACAAACCATGTTGACATAATTGTAGTTGCAAACATTATACATCACTTATAATCTATCCAGTTACTGTCAGTCAAACATTATATGACTCATTCAAATCCTGCCTATTTAAACATAATTCCTCCTCTGCATGTATTGTTCCCACAATTCCCATTTTTTTCCTTTGTAATTTGCTCCTACTCTTTTCTAAATATCCCAATTTCAGTTGTTTTATCTCTGTTATTATATTCACTATTTCTAGTAAAGTTGGTTTAGACTTTAATTTCTATTTTTTAGTAATTGCTTTTTTTGGCAGCCACTATAATTAGATTCGGTGAGGCCTTACTATGTCTAGGCAATTCCAATTCTGTATCATAGCTCATAAAAATCATTTCCTTAGTTACAACAAATATGTTCCCAGTTACCTCTTTCTTTCCCATCACACCTCCAACATTTGCTGGCTACCTGAGGAAAAATTCTTTGGAGTCTAATTGGGGTATAAAATATCTGTGTAAACACTTCCAAGCAAAGATTCTAAATCTTCCAGGCTTAGTTGCATATCTGGGAGACACATATATCCCCCATTGTTTCTTTGTGAATTGCTGATCCAATCACTCTTCTCAATCATTTCTAACCTCCTCGGATAATTTAGCAGAAGCTTCTGTTCTAGATTCCACTAAAAACTCTACCAGTGCTGATCTTTTGCTTAGGATCCCCCTATTTTATTCTCTGTGCCTATACTCTGATATCAATCATTGAAAGGGGAAAGCAATCTCTATCCTGCAGTCCAAATAAATTATTGGCCTCTTCACATTCTATTACCTTTCCCCTCTCTAATTATTTGCTCCCAATATCTGTGTTCTTTTACCAGTTTTCTCCAATAAATTCCAGCCCCCTCTTGCCTATTGTCTGTATTCTTAATTGCCGTCATCCCTATTGGCAGAATCTCCTTCTTCCATTCCCATGTTGGCTTAGTTGTTAGAATACTTTCTGTTACTTTATAAATATAATATTCTGCATGATTATTGTTATTCTTCTTAAGGATCTGCATCCAAAATTCCAGTCCACCTTGAATTATAGTTTTCTGCTTGTGCTAGGCATAGGAGCATTAAATGTGCAGCTTTGAAATAACCCTTCAAATTGGGTAATCCCAAACCACCTTGTTCAATTGGAAGAATCAATTTGTCCCACTTGACTCTTGCCATTGTCCCCTCCCAAATAAAAGCCTTCAACTCTTTACTAATTGCTATCCACTTCTCCTTTGGTTAATAAAATATGCCTGACCTGTGTATAAAACTAAAAGGACTAAAACATTTTAATTGCTTGTATCTTACTATCCATATACATATAACAAAGCTTCCTATTTCTCAGTTTTTGTATTATCTTTTGTTTAGTCTCTTCCCCACATATCCTTAGCTGCCACACCAGAATCCTTTTTAATCCAGACTCCTAAGCACTTCATTTTATCATTTCCCCATAAATATGGATATTGCTGAACCAATTCATGTCTGGGTACATAATTTACAGCTATAGGCTTTCTTTTAGCTTCATTAATTTTGTATCCTGAAAAGATTTGCAACTGACTCAAAATGTTCCAAAACACTGAAATGTCCTTTTCTAGTTTTATCAGGTATAAAATAATATAATCTATAAGTAGAGCTATCTTTTCTTGACTACCATACCAATTATATCCTTGAATTTCTGGGTCTCTTATTTTCTTTGTCAATAATTCTAAATATAGTGCAAATAACAAAGGGGAAGGAGGACACCCCTGCCTGGTTCCTCTGCTCAAACAGAAAATATCAGAGAGAAACCCACCCACTTTAATTTTTGCCTATGATCCCTAAAATATCCTCCTAATCAACCTTATAATTTTATCAGGGAATGCAAATGCTTCCATTGTCCTACTCATAAACTCCCAGTTTACTCTGTCAAATGCTATCTCTGCAACAAGACCCACCAACAACAGTGGTATTTTCTTACATTCAGCTTCCCTGTGGATCGTGAATGTTCTGTTAATGTTGTCAAATGCTTGCCCCCCTCCAGAAAAAAACACATTGATCCATATTTATCAATTTTGGCATCCTCTTTGCCATTCTTTTAGACATTATAGACATAAGCACTTTATAATTGTGATTTGGATTGAAATATGCCTGTATGAAGCTGGATATGATGTGTCTTTACCCTCTTTAGGTATTATAGCCACCAGTGCTTTCTTACAGGACATTGGTGTTTCTCCTCCTCCTCTTAAAATGCTTTTAAACAAACCCTTCCAGATTTTTATCAGTTTTTTCCTTCCTAGCTTCCAAATTTCATCAAGAATATCATCTATCCCTGTGGACTTTCCTGTGGATTGGTTATACATCACCATTTTATCTCAGCTTCTCCTATTCTAACTATGAATAATTGATTTTCATCTTCCTCTGACCTTGGCATATTTAATTCTTCCATAAACATTTCCATTTGTACCTTTTCTTGATCTCCATATTTCTCTGCTTTATACAGAGTTTCATAAAATTTTGGAAATATCGCTTGTACCTCAACAGGATATCTTGTCATCTTTTTTGTTATATAGGTCCATAGGTTCATAGTTTAGTACTAAGCTAACTGCCCTTGTGAGCCATTTTAAGCCTAGCCAATTATCCCTTGTGAGACTCAAACCCTGCACCTTGTGTTTGTAAGGCAAACACCTTAGCCATTAAGCCACACTATGCTCCATAAGCTTGGTGATAACCATTTCTACTTTTTGCTGTCTGAGTCTTTGCACCAAAAGTTTTTGTGCTCTGACATTATTATCAAAAAACAGTTGCTTAACAGCAATCTTTCTATATTCATGCATATTGTTGAGGTAATCCTTTATTTTCCACTTAGCACTTTGCAATTGCTTCTCTTCTTGTTAGTGAGATTCCCCTAATCTGCAATACTTTAACATTTGTCAGTCCCTCTAACAATTCTTGTTGCTTCTTAACCATATAACTTTTTCGTTTCTTTTATTTCAATGCTGTTTTTTAAACTTCATTTTAATTTCATCCAGCTCCCTAGCTATATTTTCAGAAATAATTTCTGTCTTTTCTAATAACTCATGAATAATTTCCACTACCCATTCCTTAAATTCCTCTCTTTTCAACAGAAAGTGTCAGTGTCTCATTTTTATTACCCTTCATTTTTATTTTAGTTATTATTGGCTCATGATCTGAAATAGTTATTGGATGCATATTAAAACTGTGTAACTTCTGTCTAGCCTAGCCTAGCCCAGTTTTTGTATATTGGGGAATGATATATAAATTCACTCTGAACTCCTGTTACTGAATTCACATCTTTCATGCCAAATATTTTCATAAATTTCTTCAAAAATCTACCATCCTTTGTTATATTTTCCCTTCTTGCCCCCCAGACACATCTTCCCTACTGCAAATTAAATTCCAGTCCCCACCTATAAGTAATATTCCTTGCTGGATACTACTTAATTCTATGAGAATTTTCTAAGCTCCATTATAGCAGTTTTAGATGGAATATAAATACATGCCAGTGTAATCCTCCTCCCTTGCCAGTAGCCACTCAGTATTACATATCTACCATTATTATCTTTTAACCGCTTCTATCACTGTTGGAGCTCCTTTTGCAATTAAAATAAGTACTCCTTTTTCCCTTTGTCCTAGGTATTCCGCTGAATAACCATCCTGAAAACCTTTCTTTATCAAATACACATGTTCAGTTCTTTCCAAATGTGTCGCCTGTAGCATAGCTATTTGCACTCCACATTTTGTAATATATTTTACTACTCTTTCTTTTTTATATATATCTGTGAGACCATTAACATTTAAAGATAATATTTTAAAAAGTTATTCCCACCTTTTTATTTGTAACAGGTTTTTTGTTAAGTATCTATTTCCAGCTTTTATGTTTGGCAGGTTGACCTTTTATACAGTTTCTTTTTTTTTTTTTGTCATATCCATTTGAGCCTCTGTTACATCTTACAAAACTGTTTTGTTTTATTGAATGTCCTCAAACAAAAAAAAAATTCACCCCAATATACCCCAAAAACCTATTAACTTAATATTAACACACAAAACTATGTGCATCTTCAAATACTGTAGTTTTACCTTCCTAATAGGTACAATTGTCCCAAACTGACATCCACACTTACAGACTTGGGTTAACCTAAAAGGAAGGTTACACATGCTAAGATGCATGGTTCAGCCTGTGCCACTACTAAGTGCTGTCAGGTTTTGTCTTATCTATATTTCTCTCCCAGAATGAGAAAACACTTTAATGTTTTCAGAAAACTTTATCTTCTAGCCATTCAAAGAAAGCCATTAAAAGAAAAAAGTATATATCAGATTGTCACCATGAAGACATGAGAACAAGATACAGGGTTGCTCTACAGGGAGCTTTATTATATTCAATGTTCTTTTTTATTTATGTGCTTTCTCTTAAAACGTGTAACTAGATAAAGCCAAAAGCCTCAACCCAGTCATTCCACTATGCAGGAATGAGAAAAAGCACACCATTCCTTCCTGCATCACACTATTGTAAACAGACTTTTCTTTTTTTTTCTATATTGCAGTGCTTACATTTCTTAAAACTGGACAAGGAAAAAGAGAAGAGAAAGAAAAAAAAAACAGTGGCACTTGTTTATTTTAGTATCCCCATTGCAATTGAAAATAACAGAGGAAAACTTTATAACATGCAGATATCATGCAAATATTACTGTTCAGAACAAGAGTTTATTTTATTTACAGTTACCTCTTTCCTTCCTCTTCCTCTCTCCTAAGTGTTCCTCCAAACATTAATGACATGAAGTAGGGCATATGCTTTACAGTCTCTTACAAGTTTAACAAAGTCAAAAAGTTCAATATTTCCAGGTTTTGTTCTATCATGTTTCATGATTATAATTAATGCTTTATATATGCATTTATTTGTCAGTTTCTGAGTTGGTGGTTTTATTTCTGTTTATCCCATTTTACAAATCCAGTCTCAGCTTCCTTTCCAACATACTTTCAGTTCTTCTAGTCAACTGTTGTGCTTTTTTCTGTCTCTCAAGCATTTCCTGTTAGAACATTGGAAAAGGCTTCACTGACATAGTCTCTCTCTAGTCTTTATTACCAGAAGAACAGCTCAATTTGTTGTTGGACAAACCTTTGTATTCCCTCCTTAGCGTGTTCTGCATCAAAAATTATTTTGTTCCTCCAAGAAAGAATATTCTGAAGACAGCTGAATACAGTAGTTTGAATCTCACACCCGCTTCTTGATATTTCCTGATTAGTGGAATAAATTTACTTCTCTTCTGCCTGGTGTACAGTGAGTAATCATTTTCCACACATACTCTACTGTCTCCCATTTTCAGTACTTTGTTCTTCTGCCACAGTTTTGTCAGAATCAACTCCTTCTGTTGATAGGATTGCATCTTTGCTTAGATTGCTTTCTCATGGCCAGGTTTGGAGCATATACATGGTGTGCCCTTTCAATTAAAAACTCCTGATGTGCAATACCAGTCCATTTGCTTACTTGTGCTTTCATAAAATTAATGCAATCTGTTTCTTCCAGCTTCTCTGGTAGAGCAGAAAATCTCAAATTTTCCCTACGTGCTCTGCCCTCTAATTCTATTATTTTTTGAAACATCTCTTCTTGAGCAATCTCATATTCACCCACCCTTTTCTTCATTTCAAACTCAGACTTTTGCATTTTTATCACCTCATCTAAATATCCATTTAAAGCTTCTTCCATGTTATGTAGCCTTTTGTTGTTTGAGTTAATATACTCCATTAATGTTTCATTTATTTTAATCAGCACTGAGTGCATTTGACTTATTTTTTTCCTCTAGGTTACTGGAAGTCATGCCTTGCACCAAAGCTGGAGCTTGGACTGCTTTTTGCTGAACAGCTTTAAAGTAGCAATTTCCATACGAGCAACTGATAATGTCAGATTCTTAAATTCTTTGAAGGAAGGAGAAGATTCACTTTTCTAATTGATAATGATGATCTTTCAAGCTATGGCTAATAAAGTCCAAATAAATGAAAACTTTTTCCTGGGAACACATTCAGGGATAGGAGAATTAAATCATACTAATGATTTGGTTAAGTGAAAGTTATCTTTGAAGGCAGTCTGGAAAAAATAATTTCCCCAACATATATTAAGAAGTTTAAAATCATGCAACATATGTTGCCAGTCTGCCTTCAATTTTAATTTACTTCTCCAACATACATTTTCATTTCCAAACATTAATGCTAATTTATGAGGCATACAAAAGCTTCTATGAATACATTTCCAAGAAAACAATTGCCAATGCAATGATAATGTAGTTTGTTTAGAAGACATAAGTATGTTTCTTTTATCATAGTCTGTTGGAGGATGTTCATTAGCTGATGTAAAATAGTCCCAATAATTCTTTTTATGATATATTTTTGTATTCTTGGTGATTCTGTATATTTAGACAGATAACCATTTCTTTGTATTGGTTGATTAGTTATAAGTATAATAAACTGAATAAAGTTTGATGCAGCTTGTCTAACTAATAAGTGCATTAACTCCAACTTACTTATGACATATTGTCTTAAGGCTGTAAAGCTAACCATAGATCATTTTCTATATTTATTTATTATTTGATTAATAGAAATAACTTTTCCAGAATCTTTTGACTGATGCCAAAGGATTAAGTTTCTTGCTTTAAACATATTCATTTTGTTAATCTCAAAGGTATCAATATCATGATATGGACAAGCAATAGTAAAAAGCAAGAAAGATCAAGCTTTAAGATTAGGGTTCTTGTTCAAATAATTCTTAAATATCGATAAAGTGTTAATGATATACTAGGATATGATTTGTTTGTTTTTATTCTCTAAAATATAGTCTCTTGTCATCCAATAAAAGTGATTTGATAGAATTATTTAATAATTCTGATTCAGTGACTGATTTGATTCCAACCAGATTTGTTCATGTATGAGTATGTTGAATTTAACCATAATGTTACATTTTTCAGTTACAATATCAGGAAGATTAATTACTTCTTTTTCCCAGCCCAATAAATGATTATTTAGAGCAATTCTAGATTTATTAGGAAACCACAAAAAAATCAGTACAATTTTATTATATTTTTGTATAATGTGTTTAGGAGGGGGAGAGATAAAGCTTGTATAAGATAAATAGTTTTGGAAAAACAATTGCTTTAATCAGAAACAGCCTAAGTTATCTATATTTTTGGCAGCAGTAAAAAGGTGTGGGATGGGTTATATTACTTTTTCAAAGTCTGTTATCTACTGACTTCTTATACAAGGGTGAGTGTAAAAACTTAAATAAAATGAAAAATACTATTCTTGATTTTTTTCTAGGGCATGTTTTTGCAAATTATTGTCCAGTCTTAGAACAGTCCAGTATTTCTTGATTATATTAATTCCTCTGATTGTCTCTGCAATAATTAATAACAAAGTTAGGCACAACGAAAAAACACCTAAAGTCCTCCAGTGAAACACCAGTCAGAATACAAACTGGGCTGCCAAATATAATATAACCATCCAGTAAAACTAGAAATAATTAACACAACTTGCTGATAAAAGCAACACATGTTTAATAGACTCATTCTAGAGCACTGGACAGAAATCACAATGGGTCAACCTCAATCTCTAGAACAGTGCTCTAGAATGGTTCTATTTAAAAATCTTTTGCTTTTATTAGCAAGTTGTTTTAATTACTTCTAGTTTTACTGATGGTTATATTATATTTGGAAGCCCAATTTGTATTCTGAGTGGTGTTTTGCTGGAGGAGTTTAGGTGCTTTTTCATTGTGCATCATCCTGCTCAACCAGCTGTTGTGAGGTTAAAAGTTAGGCACCACAATACTACTAGTTACTAAATTCTTATTTACCCAAGTATCTTCTGTTTTCTCAAGCCTCCCCATTTATATTTCCTCTCAAGCTATCTAACTAACTTCTTCAAAATAGCCATCTATTTTAACTATAAGATTATTTTCTCTGACATGATCATAGCTCAGCTATTACAATGCTAAAATGTACAAATTTAAAAATAAAATCGGAATCACAGCCACTGCCACCCATAATGAAAGAGAGAACCTATGCGGTAAAGTGAAGAAATACCCAAAATCCTTTGATGTTGTTGCATTACTGCCGCTACATGGTTTAGTTCTAACAGTACCTTTACAAATAAAATAATTAATTTAGAAAGTTATCCGGTAGCCAAAATGTGTAACTGGGATGCCTCTAACATGCTATCAAGTTCTAAAATATCTATTTGTGGTTGTATCACAGAAAACTTGCTACTTTTCTGACACCCTCTTTTCTCCATATGGGAAATACATTGGTTGAACTTGAATGGACCAGAGCATAAGAACAAAAACAGACATTGTCCAAAGTGAATCCAGAATAAAATCAGGAAGTGAAGCTTTATGAATTATGCATCAAACCAATTATGTGGCTACTCCCTATTGGTCTATTAAGTGATCCTACTATTCTTTATGGGTATCTGACTTTCTGTTTAAAACACTGAATTTTTAAAAGAGCTATATTATACTGTTGGTATGAGGATGTTTTATTAAGTAGATGCATTTCTATGTGCTAGAAAGTTGGTTTCCATTAAAATGGATTTGATGCATTAAATTTTGCCCTCATTTCATTTTTTTACCTACAAAAAGTGTGATTTGTCTGTTTAATGTGCCCATCATATGTATCATAGACTACCAGTATTCTTTTTTTGATAAGCTTTAGCCCCTTTTGTGTGTCCTCCAGCTTAATATCAGCTGCTTTATGTAGCTGCATTGCTAACTCCTGTTTACCTTAATGCCCCTGTTAATATCTCCTAAGGGTGGAACTGCACTAGCAGTGGATTAGGATGGGAAGGTGAGTAAGACTGGAGTGTCCAGCAGAGTTACACATGCTGTCCTGCACACCAGTGGATTTTTATATGCTGTAACTGGGCAGAGCCACTGACATCATGTGCATCACCACATTTAAGATCAGTTAGATGTGATCCTCTCTTCAATGATGAAATGCTAATAGCAGTCTGCCTCAAGAAAACAACACTGTCCCTATCACTAAGGATGTGTCAGATCATGAGCAGAAATATTTTCTCACCTCCCAGCATGGGAGATCAGGCACAAAACACTCTTTCCCACCCTTCTCAGCTCATCCAGCACTAGACCCACTAATTGGCCTTAGGCCAGCTGGGTTGAAATCAGGGCTCTAATTCTTCCATGCCACAGCGGTAGGAGACTCCCAATATATCTGCTCCGTATGTCTGTGTATTTGCTACTCTTACCGTTATTTAGTGAACCGCAGTGATTTATGACATCTCCAGCTCCACAGACATGAGCATCTTTATGTGCACTCTGCACATAAAAGTGGTGCCATTGTGCTTATGGATATTATCAAATATCTTGAAAATATGCTTTTAATACTAAAATATGTTGACACTTATGCTGAATGCCATAAAAGTGACATTTCTAAGGTTATTCAGAATGTACATTGTAGCATTCATGAGCTGTTGATGGGAGATGTAATAAGCAGAGATTTGTATGTTTATTTTATGGTTGAATTTCCTATTATTCTAATACTCTATGGCCTTCCTAAGATTCACAAGTGTCTGAATAACCCACCCATGAGATCATGGGTGGGTGACTGATCCTATGTCAATTTACATTGAAAAGCAATTACGTCCTATTATTGATAAGACAAATAATGTACTTAAAGAAAGTCAGCATTTTTTGATGCAACTGTTTGACTGGTCTTGCAGAAATAGTATGAATGGTTACCATGGATGGTTACTATGGATGTAGTGATCCTTTTTACTGCAATTGCTAATGATGTTGGTATAGACTTTGTTAGGCTGTTTCTGTCTAAGAATTCTGAATATTACACAGGTCAAATTCACTTGATATATTCATTGCTTGACATCATACTTAGTAATAATGTCTTCATGTTTCATGATAGCGATTATCATCAAAAGGTCGGGGTAGCCATGGGGACCATGTGTGCAAACAGTTATGCCAACATGGTGCACACATTTTGGGAGTCTCTGTATGTTCTATACAGAAGTAATTTAATTTTGCAGTACATGCAAAAAGATGGTGCACTGGTGCAACGGTAGCATTGTTGCCTCACAGCAAGAGGTTCTCTGCTTCAATTCTCGGCTGGAGTGCCTTCTGTGTGGACTCTGCATGTCCTCCCTGTGTTCAATT
>NC_056745.1:1552987335-1553044835 GCF_019279795.1 Protopterus annectens
TTGCAAAAGGGTAGTTGTAACATGAGAGGTGTTGTATACATTGGGATATGTGATGGATGTGGGCATTACTATGTCGTTAAGACAGAAAGACTTTTAAAAAAAAAAGAATACATGAACATGTATATGCTATACAGAGAGCTAACACTAATAATGCCTTATTTAGACACAGTATTGAATGCCCACATTTTTCTAAATTCAAATTTGGTATTTTAGAGGTGGTCCCTAAGCAGGGCAGCCATGGTGATGCAGTTGTTAGCGTTGCCACTTCACAGCAAGAGGTTCTCCTGTTCGATCCACGGCTGGGGTGCCTTCTGTGTGGAGTCTGCTTGTCCTCCCTGTGGTCACGTGGGTTTCCTCCGGGTGCTTCAGTTTCCTCCCACATCCCAAAGACATGCTGTAAGTGGATTAGATACTCTCAATTGGCCCTAGGCATGTGTGCGTGCATGTGTGTGCCTTCTGTGGAAGGTTGGGTGCTGGGCTGGCAACTTGACACCGTAAATCTCCAGTGCCAATCATGAGCAAACAGGTGATCCGCTGTGGTGACTCCTAACTGGGAAAAGCCAAAAGAAGAAGAAGTGGTGTCCCTAAGCACCCTACAGGTGATTGGTGGGAATTGAACTTAGAATTAGCTGAATTACAATGGCAAATGAGGTTGAATGCAGTTAAGGCACGTGGCATCAGTGATAATATCTCCTTATTACCAGTGCTTAAAAAAAGGGCAAACAACATTACCTTATGTAAACATATACAACTTTGTGTTTCTGGTGCATCCCATTTACTATGGTTGTTTTTAGTACATTTTATAAAAATATATATATTATTGTGAAGACTTGTAGAGAAGGGTGAAGGCTGCCAGCCTAGCCAGATAGAATTGTGCAGATAATTCTATCACTTGTAAATGTGAAATGTTGAACTTAAAACAATGTGGCAACATTGCCATGTGCTGTAAGGAAAACTAAGTCAAGCATTTCACATTTTTCTTTTGAAGTTAAAATTATTTCAAATCTATCCTTTGATCTGTAGAGCTTGGAGTCAGTCTGTCTGAGCTAGCACATTCATTCTATTGTTTTAACTTAAGGAATAATTACTAGAATTTACATATGAAAATGTCCTTTATTGCTCTAAGTGTAAAAGAATGTAAATGCAGTTTCTGTGTGGCCTGGGAACCAGGAAGGTGTAAAAGATGATGTAATATTTAGCAGAACTGCAGTTTCAATTTAAACAGCGAAAACCAGAGATTATTAAGCATTTTGATCTTGGACATCTAGAATCAGAAAAATAGCTACTACCAAATGCAAGTCTCCAGCCTCAAGAAACAAATATAGTCCAAATGTAAACAAACCAAAGAAGGACCAGGAGTAGGCTGCAGATTCCAGTTTCAAAGTAGTTTGTTCCAGAACAGACAACATCCAAACACAAAACAACGCTAGCGCTTTCATAGGTGTATACCCCACTTCGTCAGGTGTAACAATGTTTTATTTAAGCATCATTTTATACTCTAGAAGTGCTGCAAAAACAGCCAGTGACTGGTCACATGATATTTTTACTTAAAGCCACATACACATTTCCTTAAAGAAAGTGGTACAAATATAAAAGCATACATAATAATGTATTGAAAATACACATGAAACTTTATTAAAAGTATTAAAATATATATATATGTATATTAAAAATGCATATATTAAAAAACTAATACTTAAAGTATAAACACATATGAAAAACTTTTTCATCGAAAAAGTGGTCTCTTCTTTAAAATAGGCTTCAGAGGTATATGGTCATTTAAACCATGCCCACAGTCTGCCTTCAGTCTAACAATCAATTTGGCTTCTAAGGCCTCAGTTTTATTGTGGACATCACCACCTTTGATATTTTCATTAACCCTTCCTATCAAAATAAACTTAAAAATATGTCCATTATCATTGTCACTGACATGCTTAGAAATTGCATTAACTTTATCCCTTCTAGTAATATGATAAATATGTTCTCTGATTCAATCTTTAAGTGCCCTATCAGTTTTCCCAACATAGAATTTAAAACATTTCAAGCAATGTACAAGATATACCACATGTTTAGTATTACATGTAGCAGAAATGTTAAAAGTGTATCCCCTTTTTTCATCGGGTGCATAAATTTAGTACTGGTGGTGTTCAAGTAACTACAATAATTACACTGTCCACACATAGTTAAAGCTTCATACTCTAAAGCTTTAAATTCATTCCTTGGAAAACATAGCTTCCTTTTATGGGACAGCTCATTCTTAAACAAAAACCTAGGTTCATGGTCAATAACATTACTAGTGTCTTTGTCTGAGGTTAAAATGCCCCAGTTTTCTTTACTCTTCCCATATATTTATATACATCAGATGAGTAGTATAGGGGCATCTTAAGTTTCCTTGTAGTATTAGTATTTTTAATGTTGCTAGGAGCACCTCTGTCTGAGAAATAAGGCTTTGCAACTGAATCTCTAAGTTTGGCCACTTCCTGTACATTATTCTTTACCATCTTCTCATCATAACCTCTCTATTAAATTTTTAATAACATTGTCAGTGCAAACTATAAAGTCTGCTTCCCTTCCATTGAGCCTAGAAGCTGTAAAAGCTTGATTACTTACAACATTCTTAAAAATGTCCTGAGGGTGCATGCTGTCATGTGACAACAAAGTATTCACATGGCATGGTTTCTTGTATTGTTTTGTGTACAACCTGTTGGTGTCATCCCTCAATATCGCTACATCAAGGAAGTTAATTTCATCTACAGAATTTATGGAAGTGAATTTTAAAAATGTGGTACTACTATTAACATAACACACACATTCAGATAACTGTGGCTTGGTTCCATTCCATAAAATAAAAAGGTCATTCACAAATCTTCTAAAAAATGAAATAGATTTACTGTAAGGACCTTTTAACAAATATTCATCTTCCCAAACCACCATAACGGCATTGGCGTAGCTATTGGCACACAGGGTGCCCATAGCTACACCATTGCTCTGCCAGTAAAAGGCTTTTCCAAATACAAAAACATTACAGCATAGGACAATTTCAAGTAAAGCCTTTAGAAGTAAAATCTGCCTAACTTCAAAGTTAAAATAAGTCATAAGAAACTTTTCTATACTCTCAATTCCAATTTCATTCGGAATCACCGTGAAAAGTGAGACCACATCCATGGTAACAAGTAGGTAGTCAGCATTAACATCCAATGTTTGCATATGGTCAAACAGATCTTTCAGAAAATGTTCAGTGTCCCTTAGGACCTGTGGTATTTCATTCAAAAATGGCCTTCAATTCTTTTCTATGTATATAGAAATAGGTTCAGTAGACCATCCTCTCCCTGAGACTATAGGTCTCATTGGTGGATTAGTTTTACTTTTATGAACTTTAGGTAATCTCTGTATACAGGGAATAACAAGATGTTCTATAAGAAAAAAGTTATAGAGCTCATTAGTTATAAGACCTTCATTCAACAATGCTTTTAACTTCTCTTTTATTTGATTAACCATTCTATTTATTTTAACATTTGTGATTTGCATATAAAAACTGGTGTCTGCTAACATAGTCTGCATAGCTTGTGTATATATATATATATATATATATATATATATGAGAGTCCATGACAACAATAGGGCCCCCCTTATAAGCAGGCCTGATTACAATGCTAACATTTTCCTGCAAGTTTATTAGGGGCTTCCTTTCATTATTATTTAAATTATTTTCATATAACCACTGTTGCCTTCAACACTCTGTATTTTATACACTTCTTGTATACAAATTGTCTCAAATGCATGTATTAATGGATTAACCGGTGGTATAAATGAACTAGGTTTTCTAATCAAGTGCATTTCTCCACCTTTATTTTCAGCAAACAACATTTTCAATGTTAAATCTCTATAAAACTTTTTTATATCAAAAATAACTTCAGTAATGTCAGAGTACCTACTTGATATGAATAAAAGTCCTTTTTGCAAGATACTCATTTCTTCTAATGAAAGAGTACTGTGAGATAAGTTCAAAACTATGTCTTCTTGTCAAAAAAGGCTTTCCTGAAGCTGCCCGGGCCCGCAGTCTGTCCCTCGTGTTTCATCTTCTGGCGACTTCTGCTTCTGCCTCTGGTTTTGAAGTCCCCATCTCTCTTACAGGTAGAGGAAAACAAAGTTTCTGTTGGACTAAAGGGCGAATGCTGGATGCACTACATTCTTCATTTACTGTTGCTTCTGCTGCTGCTGGACGATGCACCTGTGCTGAAACCAGAAATGTTTTTCTTCTGGCCCCAGTTCCATTGAATCCTTCATTATTCTCCTTCGAACCAATATTCGATACTTCAATAGACGTGGAATCACTTGCAGAGCTCTGCAATAAAGTCGAATCAACTTCACATTCTCCTTCAACTGTGTTCTGTTGTGACAGTCTCTCATTAACTGAGAATGCTTGTCTTTCAAGTGGTTTATTCTGTATGTACAGGCATACTAACTGCAGCAGTGTCAGTACCAGTAAACCTAGGCCAAGAGAACACATTGCCATGTAAAAAATCATTACGGTCTCTCTCAACCTTTTTCATTTTTATCTTACGTAATTTACGTTCATAAGCAGAGACAGAATCTAGTGTCTCTACAAAGTAATTGTCTAAAATAGCAGTCCCAAAAGATTTAAATAACTCATCATATTTAACTTTGATAGAAGCAGTGAGGGACTTTATTTCTTTTTCAGCTGGTGCAACTAACAAATTCATGTAACAAATACTGGTGTTAAGACTGCCTTTCTGCCATTCTGTCAGTAAATCAGGATCACAGTTTATATGAGAAGGCATTTTCAATACACGGAGCCCTCTTGGAACTATGCCTTCTTTAATACAAAGTTCCATATGGAATTTTTCATAGAGGTTCCTTTTCAGTTTAAAAAGTTCATTTTCAATAGTATGCAACTTGTTCTTCAACAAGACAATGTCAATACCACAAACTTCATTATCTGTGTTGTCATAAGAACAGTTGAACAGTGGATTTTCAGTACTTTCTATAACTTTAAGCAGTCTCTTCACATTAACAGAAGTACCTTTGGTAAGAAGTTTTTTTTTTGTCAATAACTTTATATTCAATCTCATATCAAGTATGTATACATACAAAGAAGTAATAAATCATGCATAAATTGTAGATTACATATATTGTATATATAATGGGGACGAGTTTCTTTTACTATGAACAACTTCATAACAAAGAAAAAAAAAACTTATACTATTTACATTATTTACAATAATGCTGCCAAACTAGCCATGAGATGCTAAAGGACAAAGCATGTAGATTAGATTAGAGTACAATTCCATAATATATTTCTTTTGTTTAATAAGTTTTGTGTATATGCATTAATACATACATACACACACATATATATATATATATATATATATATATATATATATATATATTTATATAGATATATATATATATATATATATATATATATATATATATATATAAATATATATACATACATACATACACATGTGCATACGTGTGCTTGTTTCAAGAGTACATTAATATTAATCAAATTCAGGTAAGTATTGTATGAATACTTGATGAGTTTGTTAGTCTTATGTAAGTAAGATATTGTCAAATAGTAATTTCCGTACTTTCTGATAATAGATCCGTTTCTTAGGATTCATAATGATTAGTTTTTGTGATGATATGTAAGTTATAGCCATAGATTGGAAACCTTTCCATGTCATCTTTGTACGATCTATCCAGTTTTTGGTTATATATAGTTTTATCAGAGAGCATATAGTGATTAGAATATGCATTTGCAATTTGGTGAGTTTAAGATCTGTGATATGAAGAATTGCTAGTTCCCAACACACTGTTGACTTGTGATATCCCATTTTCCCTAGCTGTATCCTGAGAGATCCCCATAGATTTTGTGAGTATTTGCAAAACCATAAAAAATGTATGAGATCCGCTTGTGGAAAGGAGCAGCAATTACATGACGGTGAAGATGTGGAGTTAAATTTGTTTAGGATCATAGGTGTGTAATATGCGTTGTTGTTAATCATCAGTTGGGTACCTAATAATTTTTTGAAAGGGGAGAAGGTATTATTCTCCTCTTACTGGGATAATAAAGGAAAACCAATCTCAAAAGAACAGAAACTTGAAGCTATTAATCTTACCTTTGGTAAGAGGTTGATTTCCTTGTTCAAGCCCAATAAATTCTATTTCATCAGCCATAATCCAGGCAAAGGTGGTAACAAGAACTAAAACAATGAGAATCAGAAAAATAGCTACCACCAAATGCAAGCCTCCAGCCCCAAGAAGCAAATATAGTTCAAATGTAAACAAACCAAAGAAGGACCAGGAGCAGGCTGCATATTCCAGTTTCAAAGTAGTTTATTCCAGAACAGACGATATCCAAACACAAAACAACATTAGCTCTTTCATAGGTGTGTACCCCACTTCATCAGGTGTAACAATGTTTCAGTTAAGCATCATTTTATACTCTAGAAGTGCTGCAAAAACAGCCAGTGACTGGTCACATGATATTTTTACTTAAAGCCACATACACATTTCCTTAAAGAAAGTGGTGCAAATATAAAAGCATACATAATAATGTATTGAAAATACACATGAAACATTATTAAAAGTATTACAAAATATATATATATTAAAAAATGCATATATTAAAAACTAATACTTAAAGTATAAACACATATGAAAAACTTTTTCATCGAAAAAGTGGTCTCTTCTTTAAAATAGGCTTCAGAGGTATATGGTCATTTAAACCATGCCCACAGTCTGCTTTCAGTCTAACAATCCATTTGGCTTCTAAGGCCGCAATTTTATTGTGGACATCACCACTGCTGATATATTCATTAACCCTTCCTATCACAATAAACTTAAAAATATGTCCATCATCATTGTCACTGACATGCTTAAAAGTGCACTAACTTTATCCCTTCTATTAATATGATAATTATGTTCTCTGTTTCAATCTTTAAGTGCCCTATCAATTTTCCCAACATAGAATTAAAATTTTCTGGTGCATCCCATTTACTATGGCTGTTTTTAGTATATTTTATAAGATATATATATATATATATATATATATATATATATATTATTGTGAAGACTGGTAGAGAAGGGTGAAGGCTGCCAGCCTAGACAGATAGAATTGTGCAGATAATTCTATCATTTGTAAATGTGAAATGTTGAACTTAAAACAATGTGGCAACATTGCCATCTGCTGTAAGGAAAACTAAGTCAATCATTTCAAATGTTTCTTTTGAAGTTAAAATTATTTCAAATCTATCCTTTGATTTGTAGAGCTTGGAGTCAGTCTGTCTGAGCTAGCACATTCTTTCTATTGTTTGAACTTATGGAATAATTACTAGAATTTACATATGGAATGTCCTTTATTGCTCTAAGTATAAAATAATGTAAATGCAGTTTCTGTGTGGCCTGGGAACCAGGAAGGTGTAAAAGATGATGTAATGTTTAGCAGAACTGCAGTTTCAATTTAAACAGTGAAAACCAGAGATTATTAAGCATTTTGATCTTGGACATCTAACTCAGCACTGCTTATGCTCTACGTAAGTAAGTTATTTTAGAAGTATGTTTTCTTGTAGCAATAGCTAGGAATTAGAAAAAGATTAGACTAAGTATTTTTCTGTTATGTCAGAATGGTACTACTGAATTATTTTAAGTTTCTGTGTGATATCTGAACTCTTGAATAGCACTGTGGTGTAGTAGTATTGTCTTGTGTTTTTAGTATTTATTATTAAATATTTTTAAACCCTTTTCAAATGTGGCTGGTTTATGTGGAGATAAATTAAGCTCTAGAGTACATTGCATGCTTATAAGTGATCCTGTAATAAGCCCTTCCAACTTGTTTGCTTAAGTTGCACTACTATTGGATATTAATATTGCACAGTAATAATTGGACACCCTTTTAGGGGCCTTTGGGTAACTGATAATTATTAGCTGGTGGTGGCAGTAATTACTACCATGTAGTAAGTTGAAGAGTGATTGTAGAGTAGGAGGGGCTAGGATGGGGAGGTAGGGATCTAATTGGAGGTGGAAGAGGAAGAAAGGGAGTGTCTAGGGGTGGAGTAAAGGAAAGTAGGTATAAAGGAAATTGATGCAGGGGGGGTAGGAATGGGGGTAAGGGAGCTGAGTGCGCCCGAGCCTAGTGAGGGTGAACTGAGCAGGTTGAGCCACGACAAGGCACACCACGAGACATCAGGGAAAATAAAAAAAGAAACTATCAGAGAAGTCCAAAAGAGTATGTACTATTCCTGGAGGCTGGTTATGGTAGAGGACCAGGTGAGAGAGCTCAAAGTGGAGCAGATTTAGAGAAAAATAGAAGGGGTGCCCAGTGAGAACTGGGAGTCTTGTAAAGTATCTACAGATAGAAATAAGGGTGGCAATACAATTTAAATAGCTTGAGAGCAGAATTAAGGGTGGCTTGAAAGTATGACAGTTTAGTAGTTTGAGGGCATTGTAGGGGAGAAAGAAAGTGGGAAACTGAGCAGGACAAGTAACAGAGAGATGAAATAGGTGGTCAGCTCAGCTCAGCATATAGTACCTACAAAACACTTAATACATATGTACAAGGAACTTTTCAGACTACTCTCAACAGCTTGGTTTAGTCAAGGGTAGAGCCTGCCTTATTAATCTGGTTAACTTCTATAAGAGGGTGACGCAGGTCATGGGCAGTGGGCATGCTGTCCATTCAGTATACCTTGACCTTGCCAAGGCATTTGATACTATAGTTCATGTCAACATAATAAACAAACTAAATGCACACTAAATTTACCCCGTGTAGTTAGATGGATTGCACACTGGTTGAAGAAAAATGCTCACACAGTGAATGTGGTGGGTGCTTCTTCAGATAGCATGAAGGCAAGGATTTCCCCAGGGATCTACTTTGGGACCTTTACTATTCAATGTCTGCTTCTCTGATCTCCAAATCACAAAATAAGGATTTCTGGTTAACTAAATTTACAGAATATTGTAAACTGGATTTCTTCATTAATTTCTCCTCTGATGCACAGGCAGTCCAACATGAGCTTGCATTTGCTCAGATGTTTATTGGTGTATACAAGGCTAACGACCACTAGGGCCTTTATAAGCCTAGCTGTGAAGCCCCAAATGTGTCCCACAGGTTATATGTTTTAGACATTTATATATGGGTGATTGTTGGCTATGAAATGATTTACTGACTACCTCTGTGCATCAGAAAAATAGGTCACAGACCAGGGTGAATTTTCAGTTTCCCATCCAGTGGCCCAAGTTACACTTAAATAGGGTTAGGGAGGGACTTTGTTTTACATGGATGTGGAGCTTATTCCAGAGAATATGAATTCTCTGAGATACACATCTGTATCTCCAACATGTCCTATTTATGTTGCAAGCAGAATTTAGGTCTTTAGATCAAGTACTTCTGATGCTGTTTGTTTTGAAGCTGTGCAAGGATGTCTTGTATGCCAGGTAGAGTTTGCCTCTCAGTAGTCTATAGGAGAGTGAATATAGAGATAGAGCTTTGAGGCAATCCACATAACATATTGTGTTTATACTCTGTATTCTGTTTGTAATGAACATTTGCAGACACTCCAGTTGCTGCATATATCTGGGCAGGTACATACCGAAGGGGCATTATACTCAATGATGGGTCTAATGAGGGCCAAGTACAGTGGTACAGTGACCTCCCTGGTCCTGGATGCCATGCCCTTACTTAAAAGTTGAACAACATAGAATGATTTTCTCACTAAATTGGATACATGTTGGTCAAAGGCCAGGTTACTTTATACATGCATTCACAGATCCCTCACAAGTGGGTCTACTTTTAGGGGTGTTTTATTAATGATGTAGTTTCTGGGGTGGCCGACTTCCCAAAAAAATGTACTATAATGCATTTCTTAAAATCTATTAAAAATGGATAACTAAAAATGATTCAAATAAAACACCAAAAAGTGCAGTATTGTGGCATTCAGAAAACAATCCCTCCCTCCAGCTTATAGTGTAGGCAACATCCCACTTCTAAATGATAATGTAGTGAGAGATCTTGAAATGGGTGTGGATCGTTCACTATTGCTTGACCATTATGTTGCAAAGGTGGTTAGGAAATCCTTTCACCTTATGCAACTCATTGCAAAATGTATATCTTCAAACAGATCAAGAAAAGTCCTAACCCCCTTGTATTCCCCACTGATTTGGTTTATGATAGAATACAATGTTGCCGTTGGGATGTATCTTACTAGCCACACCTAGCAGCTAGAAAGACCACAGAGACTTCTGACTAAAAAGTTCAAAGGCTGAAAAAAATAGAGTTATGAGGAAAGCCTGGAAGCCATATCCTTATCTTCAGTATCCTATGTGATAGGTGCCTCTCTTATTACATCATAAGGGATCCGATAGTACAAGTCCTCTTGTACCATCTGCATTGCCTAATGAGTTTAATTTTAGCAGGATCAGAAATGATTAAGACAAAGAAGTCAGGCAATAGTCACTTTATTACAGTAATAAGACAATGCATATAAAACAACATAGTATAACTTAAATAAAGCAATTCATCATAGTATATTAAATAGAATAAATGCATCATCAATAAAGTTAAAAAGTTTCATCCTTGCCAACACTTCAGCTGGGAAGCCCCCTTTCAGCCAGGCAGGAGTCTATATCAGGAAAGTTCCTGGCAGTGCGTCCACTCCACAGGTGAGGCCTCTGTCTGACTGAGCAGAAAGTCCATCTTTTAAAGGCTATGTGTGTTGACACACACAGGATTAGTAAAGATTGTGTTGAAACAAAACATTGGCATTGGCTGAATGCCCTGGAATGCTCCAAATAAGATTGCTAGTTCCTGCAGTTAATTGAAAACATGAAGAAATGTGCAAAACAAGTCTCAGGGTCATGGAGCTTGTTCAAAAACAAGAAGGAACATGAAAAGCAAGTCATAAAGTAGTCTCAAAAACAAGAAGGAATATAAGAAACAAGTCATAAAGTAACCTCATTCCCATAGTTACATAGAAAAAAATAAAGGAAAATACAGCATAAAGAATATTAATCCTTTATTATATCAGTTTTACAATATAAAGTCAGCAGTCAATTCACGTACACTCAATGTATATCTTTCAGATCACATTTGCATCATGTTCGGTCCTTTGACTACTGACTTAGGTGGAGGAAAGGTACAGTTGTGTACACTTACCATAAATGTAGATGTTCGAGTGTATTCACTGTTGCAGTCATTACATTTGGGTTATCTGCTTGCAGGTAGCCCTCAGTTGGTCTGATTAACAAAGCCTTGGGTCCTGCATCAGTTGCTGTCTCTTCTTCCATGACGTCAGGTCGTCAGGGGTATAAAACATGCAGCCGACGTCATTACATCAGTTTTTCTTGCCCCAGATGTCAGGTGCCCCCCCTAATGGGAAGCAATTAAATCTATAAATATACAAGGTTATACCTCAGTCAAAAAAGCAAATACACCAAAAAGCTTTCAAGATTAAAAAGGAGAGAAGAGGTATAGCCAAACGAAGTCAGGGGGCTGGAGGGAGGGTAACCAGGACTGCAGCAGTGAATACACTTGAACATCTACATTTATGGTAAGTGTACACAGCTGTACTATGTTCTTCGTGTTTCACTGTTGCAGTCATTACATTTGGGTAGATTCCTAAAGCTAAGGATGAGAGGAGGAATTTAGATACCATTAGGACTAACTATAAGGCCCTGCAAAACTGCAGTGACAAAGCCAGCTCTGGATTTAGAGAAAATTGACAAATGGTAATGCTTGGTGAAAATATGTACAGAACTCCGAGTAGCAGCTTCTAGGATGTCCCTGGTAGGTACACCTCCAAGAAAGGCTGTAGAGGTAGCTGCAGCCCTGGTTGAGTGGGATCTGATCCCCTATGGGATAGGTTTTCCATGGTGCTTATAGCAGAAGTGAATGCAATGGCCTATCCATTTGGAGATAGTTCACTTTGAAATAGCCTTCCCCTCTGTCCCTGCAGCAAATGCCACCAGCAATTGTTCAAATTTCCTTTGAGGTTTAGACCTGTCCAAGTAGAATCTAAGTTGTCTGTGCACATCTAAGGAGTGCAGTATCCATTTCCCTTTGTTCTGTGGATTAGGAAAGAAGGTAGGCAAATGAATGAACTGATTAAAGGCCACACTGGATACCACCTTTGGCATGAAAGAGGACTTGGTCCTGAGGGACACCCTGTCTGCATGAAAGATGATGAAAGGCTTCACTGCCATAAGGGCCTGTAATTCAGATACCCTTCTTGCTGAAGTGATGGTTAAAAGGGAAGCTGTTTTCCAAGAAAGGAATTTTAAATCTGCAGTAGCATCTGGCTTGAAAGGAGGAAAGGGTGGGTTTCTCCAATACAACGTTAAGGTCCCAGGCTGGAGTTGGAGCTCCCCTGGGTGGCCTTAATTTTTTTGGCCCCTCTGAGGAACTGCTTGAGCAGTGGAAGAGAGAAGAGGGGAGGTTCTGTGTTATAATGAGCTGAAATGGCTGAGGTGTGAATTTTTATTGAGGAAAAAGACAGGCCCTTGTGAAGCATCTCAGTTAAATATTGTAAAATCTGAGGTAAATTGGGCACTGCTGTGCTCATCCCTTGAGATTGGTTCTAGGCACAGAATCTTTTCTATTCTTTAGCATAAGATTTTCTAGTACTAGGCCTCCTTGCCTCTAAAATGACATCCATCACTGGTTTACTGAGGGATGGTAAAGAAGAGCTTAGGTAATTAGCCAGGCTCCTAGGTTTAGTGTTTGAAGCTGGGAGTGCAGAATCTGGTTCTCCTGCTGAGACAGCAGGATAGGAGTCTGAGGCAGGTGCCATGGGGCCAACAGTGACACACTGCGCAGGAGGGGGTACCAGTGTTGGCATGGCCAGGCTGGTGCAATCAAAATCATCCTTGGTTTGTCTTGTTTGATCTTTAGTAGTACTTTGGAGAGCAGAGGCAGAGGAGGAAAGGCATAAACTCATAGGTTTTTCCAGCTGAAGGACAGAGTGTCCACTTTCCAAGCTTGTCTGTGGGGAGCCCTTGCACAAAATTTTTCCAATTGATAGTTCTGCAGGGAGGCAAACAGGTCTATATCTGGGTTCCCCCATTTGCTTGTCAACATGTTGAAAATCCTTGGTTCCAGTTTCCACTCGTGTGGGTCCATGAGGGTTCTGCATAGTCCATCTGCCAGTGCATTTAGTTTTCCTGGCAGGAATTGAGCTTGTAGATGTACTTGGTAGCTCAAGGCTGTGTTCCACAATGCCATGGCTAGTCTGCAGAGGGGGTAAGAATGTGTACCCCCCCTGCTTGTTTATGTACCACATAACAGTGATGTTGTCCATCTTTACCATTAATTGTCCTGGAAGAATGTGGTCCTTGAAGGCTGTCAGAGAATTCTGTACAGCTAACATTTCTTTATGATTGATGTGAAGGTGCATTTGAATTGGGTTCCATTTGCCCTGAATGCACCTTCCTGCCAGGTGCGCCCCCCTCCCCCCACCATGCATAGTCTGATGCATCTGTTGTTAGGGTTTGCGCGGCAGGGGGTAGTGTGAATGGTAGTCCCTTGTTTTGGGGGCAGGCCTCTGCCCACCAAAGGAACTCTAGGCATAGACAAGGAATGATAGGAATCATTGCTTCTAGATCCTGAGAATGTTGACACCATAGGCTTTTTAGATACCATGGTAGTTTCCTCATATGCAGTCTTGCATATGGAATTAGAAGAATGCCAGAGGCCATGAACCCCAAGGCTTGTAGTATTTGCCTTGCAGATAGCAGGGTTTTTGTGATCACTTGTTTGAAGTAGGTTGCCAAGTGAATTTGTTTCTCTGGCATGAGGAAAGCCATCTGGGAAGTTGTATTCAAGCTTGCTCCTAGGAATATAATTTGTTGACAGGGTACCAGGTGTGATTTATTTTCATTTATGGTGTACCCCAGACAAGTTAGCACCATCTGTACAAAAGCCAGATGATTCAAAAGTATGTCCTGGTTTTCTGCCCGAATTAGACAATCGTCCAGGTATTGGTATATTTGAATATTTCTTTGCCTGCAAAATGCAATGACTGGAGCTAGGCACTTTGTGAGTACCCTGGGCACAGTCGATAAGCCAAAGAGCAGTGCAGAGAACTGATAGTGTATGTAGCCTGCTTTGAAGCGTAGGTATCTTCTGCAAGATTCCCTGATTGGGATGTGCAGGTATGCTTCTTTAAATTTAGTGTTGCCAACCAGGCATCTTTGCTTAACATAGGAAGCAACTGGTGAAGAGTCAACATCTTGAATTTTGGAATCACCAAAAAGTGTTTAGAGTAGGCAGGTCCAGGATAGGATGCCATGAATTGTCTTTTCTGGGTACCAGGAAAAATCTTTAGTAGAAACCTTGTCCCTTTTTCTCTTCTGGTACCAATTGAATAGCCCCTATGCTTAAGAGAGAGAGTACTTGCTTTTGGGCCTCTGCCCACTGCTTTGGAGGTAGATCCGGCCAACCGCTTGGAGTTGGTGATGAGTGGAAGTGAAATCTGTATCCTTGGGACACTATAATTAAAACCCATTTGTCCTGGGTAATGAGTCCCCAGTTCTTTGCATGAAAGTGCAACAGTTTACCATAGGGGGGAGTTTTATTACTCCTAAATTTGGAAGTGGAGCCCCCCCCCCCCCACTGCTTAGTCCTGTGCATCTCCTGGGACTAAAGCCTGGGTGCTCTGCTGGATCTGGGTTTGGACTGAGAAGGTCTGGAAGAGGCAAGAAAGGACCAATTCTTAGAAGGCCAATGCCTACTAAATCTTGAAGGTTGTACTTGTAAAAAGTCTTTAACAGGTTGCATAGATTTAGCTTTTTCCTCCATCTTAACTTCTTCTGCCTTGTTGCCAAACAGGTGGCCCTGATTTAAGGAAGCATCCAGTAATTTTGCTTTAACATGATCTGGCAAGGATTGCTCCTTAAGCCAAGCATGCCTTCTATGTACAGACCCAGTTACTACAGCCCTGCAAGATGCCTCTAGTGAATCAAAACCACATTGCAATGTATCTTTACCAACTTGTTCAGCAGAATGCATAAAATCCTGTAAATCCTTATTTTCAGCACAATCAGGAGTCATCATTTTCTGTTTACGCAATCCAATAATATGCAGCTGATACTTTAAAATATGAAACTGGCAATTCAAGGCCCTAATGGCTAAAGTTGCAGAAGTGTATATCTTCTTACCCCATCTATCCAGCACCCTGGAGTCTCTATCAGAGGGGGAAGGATTTTTGGCAGTAGTAGCTTTAATGCCCCTGGGTCCCTGTGAAATGATTTCAGGATCCACAGTAGGATTTTTGAAAAGGATCGTGTGAGAATCAGGAATCCTGTAATATCTATCAGGTTTTCTGGAAGCAGGAGGTAAAGAGTCAGGGGCCATGCTAGATTCCGAAAAGGCATCATCAACAATGTCCAGTACAGGAGGTATAGCTAAAGGCCTGTGCTGGGGTAGGAGTAAGAAATCCCTAAGCCTCTTTTTAGAATCAGAGAAATCCTGACTTTCCCAATGAAAAAGCTCCCTGAGAGTATGCAAGGTTTCACCAAAAGAGAAATCCTTTGGGAGGGGGAGTAGAGGGAGTAGAGTCCTCAGCATCAGAATCCTCACAGGTAAATAAGGGTAAATCCTGGTCATCAGAGGAAACAGAAATTTCAGAATCCTGGTCAGAAGTATCCTAAGCAAACTCAGTCCTAGGTCTCTTAAAGGGGGAAGGTTGGCTTCCCCTGATTAAAGTAATACTGTCTTCAGTCATTCTTTTCACTTGTTCTTTAGGCATAGAGGCCTGACCATGTGTTCTGGGCACCAGTTTTCTAGGCATGGTTTGAGTTTTAGGCCTTGAAGAAGAAGATGGCGCCGGTTTAATATGCAAGTCAGTAGGCCTGAATATGCCTTCAGAAGCTGGTGCCTGCACAACTGCTCCGGACCCATCCAAGGTAGAGACATCCGCAGGTTCCACAGTTGAAGCATCTCACGGCATCGAATGGGTCTCAGTAGAGGCCTGTGAATCTGAAGTAGCGGGTATCAGGGGCTGCGAAAGCACCTCACTGAGTACCGGTGAACTGGGTGGCCTGTCTCTGTCTTTATCTTTGTGTTTCTTCAAAATGTCAGTAGTCGGATGGCTTACCGAAGACATATCAGGATAATTTTACCGAGCACCAAAAAATTTAGAAGCACAAATATACCGACGATGAATAGTTCATGGTTTAAATAAGGCACAAAACTGACAGCGAGGCACGTCGTGGTCAGGGCCTAGGCAAGGAACACAATACAAATGGAAAACTTTATGAGGTATTTGCTTTCCACAAGAAATGCAATTATTTACTTTTACTGACATCGGTTTAGAGCAAGAAAAAGTTTTCCCAAAAGGTACTTAGCTTTTAGTTGAAGACTTCGGTTCTGAATCTTGAAAATGAAAATTTCAGGAGTCGGCCGACCGTCACTTGCGAACTGCTTCTGCTTCGGGCACCACACAGCAAGAAAGACTGATGTAATGACATTGGCTGCATGTTTTATACCCCTGACGACCTGACGTCACAGAAGAAGAGACAGCAACACACGCAGGACCCAAGACATTGTTAATCAGGCCGACTGAGGGCTACCTGCAAGCAGATAACCCAAATGTAATGACTGCAACAGTGAAGCACGAAGAACATCTAATAATACTTGGGAGGCCTTTTTGTATATATGATATGTTAAATAGCACTTCCAAATAGTTAATAAAACTAGTATTATTAATATTATTAATTTGGGGTGTATTATCCAGTTTAACAGTTTGGTCCCTGATGATGACCATCCAGTGAACCTATCCCACCAGTTATGTGCTGTATTTGATTCAGTCTTTCTTGCTAAATGAATCAATTTATCACCCACAATTATACTGTTCTTTTCATGACGCACTATACTCTGATTTACAATCTGTAAATGTTTTTGTAACTGATGAGTATTATGAATTACTGTACACAAAGAATTCAATGATAAGGTGAGGTTGGGATAATACAGAGCTTCTGGTAATCAGAGAAAAGATATTCCAGTATGAATCTCAGGAGTAAATACATAAGTTTCATTATGCCAAATCAAATGTGTAATGTTACTTAAACATCCTACAAAAGGATGACCAGGATTATATGACAATGATTGATTAGTTACTATACATATAAATTGTGGAACAACTTCAGTAAACATTTCAAAGGTGGAAGGCAATGTAGTCCATTTACATATGTTAAATGAATGCAAAAGAAAACATGGTTCATATACAAGAGGATGTTAACTACAGATTAGTCTGTTTATAGTATCAGTGCAATGTTCCAACTTGTGAATTCTGTTAGAGAAATCTATATAATTTCCTTCCACTTGTGGTAGACAATATTGAAAGGATATATAGGAGGTCCAAATACTAAGGGTAATACTAAAAATTCACACATTATTCTTGTATCAGTAACATTATGATGAACTATCTGTCCAATACAATATTTATCAGTACATTTTTGTTTTATCTGACGATAACGTTATCCATTTATTTTTAGAAATCCATTTGTGAAACAATTGTTGACAAACATATTCATTATTAACTAATAATTTAGTTTGAACAGAATTCCTTTGTATCTGCATGTACATAGACTGTGGAATACATTTGGTCCAGTTTACAAACTGAGTTACATTTGCATCAAAATTAAATTACTAATTAATGAAACATTGAATTGTGGTCCAAAATTATTTTTCATAGTTAATTGTCTATTTTTGAGTGTGCCACATAGAGGGTTCCACTGATCTGTAAATGGACAATCTGAGAGATATCCTGACCAGTAGTTATCAATTTATTATCTAAGACTTCAACATCAATTGCATTCAGGGCTCCTAACCCAGTTCTTATACCTCGTAACGAGGTGTCATACCAAGCTCATCTTGTACATGTTTCCGTGCTCAGGAAAGTAATATTAAAATGCAATACAGTCTTTTGATATTTTTGCTCTACATATTTACATGTTGAAGGAATGTTTACTATTTGATCAAAATGTGCTGTAGTAGTATTATTATTCAGTATAGTTATAACTGAATCTTATGCATTCGCATTACTAATTTCAGAACTGTTCATGCAAAATAATTCAGTAATATTTTGTAGCTACATAGTAAAATTAAAAATGTCTGTATCATTTTAACAACAATTACACTTAGTTTCATAATTTCTATTACAATTAATATCAAGATTATAGAATTTTGTATCCATGTTGTTAGTTACTTTAATCATAACTTCTTTGTCTAACAATTGAAGATACACGTCCTTTTTGTGCTCTCCAAATAGTTACATTCCCTGTAATCATCATATTTGCAATGCCACAACCTTCATTAGCTGGGCATGTAAAATTCATGTGTGTTCTACATCTTGTAGTATTAACCCATCCCCACTGTATTGTTGTAGTATTACATTTCTGTGCTTTCACATCCAGTGTTATGGATTCAACCAGATGGAGTCCAAATTGTACAATGATTACTGTGCATTTCAATGGAATCTGAAATCACAAAAAGGCAATATATTTATTCTCATAGATAACTTTTGTTTGCAGGTACATATTCCCTTGTTTCCTGCCCTGGTCTCATTAATAGAATGGTGTTATCTTTTCCTGTAGCAACAACTTCAGCTGGCTCAGGTAATTCATTTGGTGATTGGATACAAATTTTTGTACTTATTCATGTTTATGGATCCAAATCCCTTATCTCGTCTAACTGTCACGGGGACTTCTCCCATTTCAACAGACCCACCATACACTGGTATTATGAGCAGTTAAGCCACTCTGTCACCCTTTTGTTTTAGCAAGTCTGAAGTGTCACTATTTATTAATATCGCTTTGATTTCACCTTGGTAATCAGCATCAATGACACCTTCCATAATTGGTATACCTTTTAGAGCTAGTCCTGATCAGGATGCCATCAAACCACAATGTTCAGGAGGTATTTGAACTCGTACTCCTGTTTCAATCAATTGAATGTCTCTGGGTTTTAACCTATACATTTGTAAGACATGCAAATCTAAACCTGCTGTTTCTGGAGTTGCTCTAAATGGAGACAGAGCACCCTCTTTCATTTCCCAGTACATAATGATATTGGTAGCTACATAAGGTTTGATCTGCAATGATGGAATCAATATCCTTGTTAGAGGAATCTCACTTTCTGCAGTTGGTCCGTTGTTTAAAATTTGAAGAGCCGTATTCAAATTGTCACTCCAATTTTGTAGAGAACCATTTCCCAACTTTCTTAATTGCTGTTTTAACAATCCATTCATTTGCTCAATCAAACCTGATACTTGCGGGTAATAAGGGATCTGAAACACTCATTCAATGTTGTGCTGTTTACTATAATCCTGTACCATTTTACCCTTAAAATGTGAGACATTGTCAGTTTGTATCTGGAGAGGAATGCCATAGTACAAAATGATCAAGTCAATTGTTTTCAGGGTGTTTACTTGCGTATCCCGTTTACATGGACAGGCTAGTAAATACCCCGAATACGCCTCTACTGCTGTACATACATACTGACATCCTTTACTAAAGGGTAATGGCCCCATGTAATCAAGCCGCCAGATTTTCCCAGGTAGTTTGCCTCTGCCTAAGTGCCCCTGTACAATGTGTGGTATTGGTCTGTGCTGCGTATGCTGACATACAGGCATACAGGGCTCTGTAAAATAACAGACTTAATTATTTCTGTAGAAATCACAATACCTCTTGTTTGTCCTCACCTGTAAGTGGCCTTTTCTCCCAAATGTCCACACTTCTGATGAGCCCACTTTGCCATGCCAAGCAGCTCTAAAGTATTCTTGTCAGTATCCTTGTCATCCCCTGCCTCAGCAATTTGTAATAGAATTGAACCATCATTCTAGAGAATCATTTGTACAGTGAGCATCTGCATGATACACAGTAACAGTGCTTTGAGATAGCATCTCACATATTTGCTGCCGTAATTCCTTTCCCCACACCTCTTTTGAATGTATATTCCAGTTATTCTTTTGCCATGTAGGCAACCATGTAGCTAAACCATTTGCTACAGACAAAAAATCTGTGTAAATATGACATATTTCTGGTATTTCCTGTCTTAAAGCTTTAAACACTGCATACATTTCAGCATATTGGTTACTCTTACCATCACCTGTGGTGTTTAACAACTTTTTAGTGGTAGGATTGTAAGATACAGCTTTCCAACATCTTTTGATTTCTACATATTTTGCTGCTCTGTCACTAAATCAGGTATGTTGCCTTTTCTGCAGTGATAATTGAGCAAAAGGTTGTCCCCATTTAACCAGAGATTCAACCGCTGAAATTGTTCCAGGTGACAATTGTGATTGTGATTCATCAGTCACAGGTATCTGAGCTATTTTCTCATGTTACATAGCCAACCCTCCTGTACCCATTTTAGCCCAATCCTGAATTTACCATTTCCATTTAATTACACTGGTTTCTTGTGTGTGTCCTGTTCTGTGTATTTTGGGTAAACTCATTACCCATTGCATAATGGGAATTTCAGGTCTCAAAGCTATAGTATATCCTACAGTCCCTACAAGAGCCCAGTAACAAGCTAGTAGTTATTTTTCAAAGGGAGTATACCTACTCTCAGCTTTAGGTAATTGTCTAGTCCAAAATCCCAAAGGTACTGGCTTTGCACATTGTTTTTGCCATAAGCTCCAGTTAGCATATTGATCATGTACTGACACATGCAACTCTACTTCACCTTTTTTCATGGGCCATAAATCAAGAACCTGTTGTATAGCTTCATTAGCCCTATCAAATTCCTACTTGTTCATCTTCCCAGCTAAATTCATACTTTTTCCTTGTTACTTTGTACAAAGGAGAAAGTATTTGACTCAAATGAGGGATATGTTGCTTCCAAAATCCAAATAATCCAATGAATTGTTGTGCCTCTCTCTTATTTTGAGGAGTTGGGAATTCTAAAATCTTTTGCCTAGCTTTTGGTAAAATCTCTCTGTGCCCTTGATGCCATTGGATACCCAGAAACTTGATGGTTTGAGCCGGTCCATAGATTTTAGTGGGGATTAATTCCTCACCACTTCGATTTCATGTGTTCAATTACTTTTTGCAATTGTTCTTGCACTGTCTTGTCATCTGATCCCTGAATCAGAATGTCATCCATGTAATGGGATATTTGTATATCCTTCGGAACTTGTATTTCATCAAGATGTTCCACCACTGCCCTGTGACTTATGGTTGGGCTATGTAGGTAACCCTGAGGTAATCTTGTAAAAGTATACTGCCTACCTTGCCAAGTAAAAGCAAACATAATTCTTCTCAGATATCGGCATGGTGAAAAAGGCATCTACCAAGTCAGTTACAGAATACCAAGTTCCCTCATGTTTTTGTATGTTTTCAATGTGATAGTATTCAGAACTGCAGCCGTTAGAGGAGGAATACCTTTATTCAGTTCCCAATAATCTACCATCATTCTCCATGAACCATCACTTTTCTTTACTGGCCATAGCGGATTGTTCCATGCAGTAGTGGTTGTTTTTAAAACACCTGAATTCAATAAATATTGAATAGTCTCCCTTATCTCTTTATGCTTTCTGGGAATGTGATATTGTTTCATGCTCGCTACCTTAGTAGCCAAAAGTTCATAGTTCATAGTAGTACTAGGCTAACTGCCCTTGTAGGCCATTTTAAGCCTAGCCAATTACCCGATGTGAGAATCAAATGCTGCATCTTGTGTTTGTAAGGTAAACACCTTAACCATTATGCGAACCTCACAGTTCTTGTAATTCTACTGGTGGCATTTTAACATATCCCACCATACATAGCTGAGATGTACAGTTTTATGCAAAATCGATACTGGCCATCTGCAAGATTCAAAGTCAACCCTTTCAATATTTTATTTTAAATTATATATTCTGGAATAGGTACAATCAAAATAGGATATTTCTTTTTAGGTAACTGTCCTATTTTCATTTCAAGTACTGTTTGAACAGCTTCAGTCATTTTCCCTCCTAGTCCAGTAATAGTGACATGTTGTCCTTTAAACAAGTTTGGGCTTCCATAAATTAAAGAGACCTCTGCTCCAGTGTCAACCAGGGCTCAGGCTCTTTGCTCATTTTTATTATGCCAATGAATTACAAGATCTACATAAGGTCATGCATCTTTACAAAACCATTCCCCCACTGGAGCTTGACCAATTTCCTAATCAAATTTAATGTCAGCTGCCCATGATAAATCAGGATACAACTGAGGCTGGAGTGGTGAGTTTGTTGCCTCAACTGAATCACTTAAGTTCCTAACTGATACCCCTTTTTCTTTCCTGACACTTGCACTTCTTGTTTACTGACACTCTTGTTCCCATCATCCCTTTTATTTAATCCTCTCTTTTTATACAGATCCCATGTACTCTGAGTATCTATCCCATCAATTTTATCCCTACTCACTCCATCCCTAAGTAGGGCAGTAAACATATCTTTCCTTGACACTCATTTTAAGGCCCCCTTTCAGTCATCCTGTTTGTTTTCTCTCCTATCTCCTGCGTTATTCCTGGGTCCCAGTCTCCCAGGTCTCCTAACTGCCTGATGGCTTCACCAACATCTGAAAAGGGGTTATCTGATTGATTAATAGTGTCATCATTACATGTTTGTAAGCTGGAGGGGCTAGTCTGATGATTTTATTTCTTGTAGATACAGACAGTGCATATTGCATTGACACATCTGCCTGTCCTATACAAAATAGCAGTTTTCATTCCCTCTTCCTTGATAGGCTGAATTGCATCCCTCAAAGTGCACCAAGGTTTATCATTGGGAGCTCAATCAACCTCTGCGGGGTATTTTGCATTGCACCCTTCACAACCAGCTGCAATAATGTAGTCATTCGGGTTAGTATTGCTTCTAAAATGATCCTGCATCACTGGGTCAGAACTTATAAGACAAAACTTCTGAGAATCATGAGCATCCCAATTAATACTGGTAGTCCCTGTTTCGTATAACCTAACCACCCATGCTATCAAAATTTCCTCCCAGTTTTTGTTTAAATCTGTCATATATATCACCTCTTTCTTGCTGAGTAAAATATTCCAATGCATTTAACAACTCACCATTAAGGTTAATAGGCATGGACCACAATTTTCTCCTGAGTATTGGTTTAGCTGCGTAATTATCAGCAGCATTTTTATTTTCATCAGAACTAGAATGATCAGGGGGATCTGAAGAAAGCCAAATGTCCTGATCCCAATGAGTGAGATCCCAATCTACCCCTGCTTTAGCGATACCCATTTGGACATTCCTTTTATTAATTTTACCCCTTTGTTTCTGATATTTGTACTGCACTACACATACTGCAGCTTTTTCAGTCACATTTTGGTACATGTCCACTTTATCCATTAGCAATCGATTTTGACACTGGAACATTACAATCTGATTTTGGAATTCACGTGTCTGTTTTTCTAGTTGTACAATTTGATTTACTTTAGATGCATTAAGTTCTTTCCCCTTTCCCTAATGGAACATTTTGCAAGCATGTGGATACAGACTGAGGTTCTGCATCTTTTAAACATATATCCCAATTTTCACTCAAACCTGTACTACAAGACCACTCAGTGGTCAGCACCCCATAGGAAGCAGCATCACATCCTGGAATTTTAACATTTTCAGCAGCAATATCTTTATTCATTTTCTTAAACATCTCAGATCCTGTTGATTAAACCAAGAAAATGTATTGCCTAATGAGTTTAATATTTGCAGGATCAGAAATGATTACGACAAAGAAGTCAGGCAATAGTCACTTCATTACAGTAAAATTAGACAATGCATATAAAACAACATAATATAACTTAAATAATGCAATTCATCATAGTATATCAAGAAATAATAAAATTAATATATCATCAATAAAGTTAAAAGCTTCATCCTTGCCAACACTTTGACTAGGAAGCTCCCTTTCAGCCAGGAAAGAGTCTCTTATCGGCAAAAGTTCCTGGGCAGTGTGTCCCCTCCACAGGTGAGGCTTCTGTCTGACTAGGCAGAAAGTCACATCTTTTAAAGGCTATGTGTGTTGACACACACAGGATTAGTATTGATTATGTTGAAACAAAACATAGGCATTGGCTGGACTCCCAGGAATGCTCCAAGTAAGCCTGCTAGTTCCTGTGTTTAACTGAAAACATAAGGGAATGTGCAAAACAAGTCTCAGGGTCATGGAACTTGTGCAAAAACAAGAAGGAATGTAAGAAACAAGTCATAAAGTAACCTCATTCCCATAGTTACATAGAAAACATAGAGGAAAATACAGCATAAAGAATATTAACCCTTTATTATGTCAGTTTTACTATACCAAGTCAGCAGTCAATTCACTTACACTCAAGGTATACCTTTCGTATCACATTTATATCACACCTTCATAAATCAAAAAGTCCAACAAATATTTGGACTAGAGAGGCAATTCTACTAAATACATAAACAAAACAAAGTGGAGGGATAGATTTGTCAAGCATCTTCTACCCTTTCTCTTGAACAAACTCTCTTTCTCATGAAATTAAACATTGTGATTCTCTGTCCTCCTTCAAAAGGGAACTAGATAATTGGATGAGAATTCATAAAATCACCCCCTTGTATGACAGGACTATCTCTCCTTGAAAGGGGGTGTAGGCACATGATAAGGTATTGGTAACATGCTAATGGCCTCTTTGATCAGTTACTTTGCTTATTCAATGATACTGTGATTTTACGATTCTTATTACCTCACAGCAAATCCACTTGCTTTGGGGTAAAGTAGCTAATGACACCTCTGATTCTTGTTTCCTGACCTTAATTTAAACAAAAACGCCTGTATAGCCTATTTTCTGAGGCAAATGCAACTTCATTTTTACTTTTATGTTTATCTGTTTAATTATTTTACATTGTTTAATGGTATGAATGACTGGGCAGCAACCATTTTTATAAGACAATGTGGAAAAACTTCCAGTGTAGTTAGATGCAATTACACTATTACAAGAAGATGTTAAATATATTTACACAGTTTAAAAGTAAATAATGTATAAAGTTACCTGTTTACAGAGACAGAAAGCAACCCTGGACAATAATGCCAAATGCTGCATAGAATGATGGCATAAGGAAACTAAAGCATATAGCTGTGTAAGCTGCAAGAAACACCATTAGATAGCACACTTAAGAACCAGCAAGTAAGCTCTGAGTTAAAACAGAATATGGTTGGTTTACATACAGCCGCAGTTCCAGTTAGAATAAGGAAACTTCTAGAGGTGAGAGTTGAAAGCACCTCATTTTGTAGTGTTAGGGTCAGAGGGAGGTTATTCTACAATTCTGAGACCAGTGCTAACAAAATGTTAGTCATCTTGCCTATAAGGAGAATGGAGGGGACCAATGAGAAGTTTGTAGCTGGATGATGGTTGAGGGTAGATAAGCGAATGAGGCACTGGCCAGTGGACACTTGTTTGGTCTATGGATGACTGAGTTTATAACTATCAATCTAAAGAAGGAGTTTTACTGTAGAATTCAAGTCAGGTAATTAATTAATTTATTTATTACAATTTGATACCCAGTTAATGAGCTGGTACAATGACCCTTTTCAGTTATGACTGTGGTTCGGGGGGGGGGGGCAACATAAAAAGTACTAAAAAGATTTAACAATAAAATGAGGCTTTGACAAGTAACATAATAATGCAGATCCTGGTTGCAGTAGCCATACAGGCAAACTGTAGCAGAAAACATAAAATCTAAGGTAATAAAGTTTGTTAATTTAGATACAGACAATTAGCATGTTATATACAATATTTACAGCAATGACTTGTGCAATTCACCAAGGATTTGATAAAACGTGTTTATAATGCCTTTCACACCTTTAGACCAGCTACTGCACAGGAGGGAACTAAAGGTGGAAGAGTCTTAGTCTATATTAAAAACAGCCTCACATCCAGACTAGTTAAAGTATATGACCCACTTGAGCTCATACATGCGCAAGTCACCATAAACAGGGTTTCGTACTATATCCTTGCAACCTATAGACCTCCCCGATGTCTCAGGAAACCCATACTGTCTATCTCAATGTACTAGAGTCCATCATGTTAACCTAATATGATCTTCATGGGGGATCTCAACTACCTCGCTACAGACTGGGAATCCTACACCATCTCTAATGCACGAGCTCACTGCTTCCTAAACTTCTTTAATATCAGCATCCTGGAACAGTTGGTCCATTCTCCTACCAGGGCTACAAACACCCTTGACATTCTACTCACGAACATGGGGAAGCAATGTTCCCCACTCAATGTAATGTCCTTGATCTTCAGATCTGACCACAAGGCAGTATTTCCCGAAATAAAAATTATATCTGGAGACCCAGTGAAATGAAAAACTTTAGAAACTATTCCAAGGCTAACCTCTCTCTACCAAGTGACACCTTGGCTAAGTTCCAAGCGCCCCCAAACCCAGTAATCACCATAGCATATGCTGAACTGTTTAGAAAATCCCTGGAAAGCCATATTGATAGCTGTTTAGAATGAGCTATACCCACTTGTATTAAGAATAAGACAAACTCAAAAAACAAGCCACCCTGGTGGATTCACAATAAAAGTTGGTTATACAACAAAAGAAAAAAAAATCTTGACCAAGCATCAGAAAAACAAAGTCCAACATACTAACCCCTCCTGACCAATTTAAACAGGCAGCTAAGAGGGTTAATTAATACTTTAAAGGCCAAATTTGAAGAAAAAAAATAGCTTTTCAAGCAAAGGGCAACCGCAAAGCTTTCTACAGCTATATCTGTAACCTCAAGGGAAATACGCACCAATCCACAGAACTTACTATGAATGGTATCTCACCCATACTGAAATGGAGGCCACTGCCAACTTTTTGGCTGACAGGTTCAGCTAAAATTCCACCCCCCCACTCTGTCCCCGTTAGTCCAAAGGAAATACCACATACCACAATCCTCCTAACCATTACTAGGGAACAGGTCATCAATGTACTTTCCAAGGCCAGAAACACTGCATTGATGGGCCCTGATAACTTCCTGGAATGCGTATTAAATAGCATGCAACATGACCTCTCTGGCCACTTGAATTACTTTTCAACTTGAGCCTACAGTTAGGTTTTGTGCACAAGGAATTGAAAATGGCTGCAGTCATTCCCCTGCACAAAGGAGGTCTAATCATCAATCCGGGTAACTACAGGCTCATAAGTCTGACCAGCCTCATATGTAAGGCCATGGAAAGAATCATCATGGACATGATAAACGAGGGCATAGGTAACCTGCAAATAGTGAACCCATCGCAGTCTGGCTTTGTTAAAGGAAGGCCACGCCTATTAAATCTGGTGCATTTCTTTGAGAGATTAAGAAATGGGGCCAAAGACATAGTCATAAACTCAATGGTAAGAAATGCATAATTGTACTCTTTTGGAAGTCAACCATCTTGTCTAATTACCATGTTGATGATATGCCCCTAAGAGCCGATCCAATGATCAGGGATCTGGGTGCGCAGATAGACAGTAGCCTTACCTTCGACCACCACATGGCCACAGTTGAGGAAATACATTTATGTTGCACAGCATATAAATAAAGTCATGGCATCTAGATACAAAGAGGTCATTATCCCACTGTAGTCTGCCCTTATCATGCCAATCATAGAGTACAATGCTCCTTTCAATATGTACTTGACCAAGCGTGCAGCAATTAGAATAACCTCAGAGGTTCCTTATAAAAAGAATACAAGGTGTAACAAGCCTGCCTTATACAGAGCACCTTTCTGTCTACTCAGTCTCCTATATATTGCTGTGGGGTGATCATGGCTGGCTTATAAGAAAAAAAAAACACACTTATGAATCTCCTGCATATTTGTAAGTCAAAGTGCCAAAAATACAATTTCTGAATATCTGAATTTTGTCTGTGACTTAAAAAGAACATGCTGGAGAGACTAATATGTGTCCCAGAGACTGTCCCTGATATAGAACAGCCTTCCTGTCCATATGAAGCTAAGTTCATCTATTACCCAATTTAAGCACAACCTAGATCAGTGGATGGGGACTAGGAAATTTACAGCAGGCCTGACACCCATATCTGTTACGGACAGAGGTAGCTTATAAATGCCTGGCCCTCAATGTGCTATTTGGATACAGGATGTCATTATTCTTTCAGGAAAACTTGACTATGCTTAAAAAAGACCCCTGGGTCATTTGCCAAGTAAAAGTCTATGAATCTATGATCTAGTAGAAGCTTCATTTGGTAAGGGATAATAGGTCTTATTATTTTTACTGTATTTATTTTAATTTTATACATTTGTTATGCAGTCTGTTTAGGATTTAAGATCAGATATTTAATGGAATTCCATAGCTGTTTGTATAAGGTCTCATAAGATGGACATTTGATCACATTTGATCACTAGATGATAAAATGGCTGATGCTATCCAAGATACTAGTATTCCTGTTTTATCTAGTCTACATCAGGTACACTGAGTTCAGAATATTTTGAAATGCAGTACTGGAGAAGTCTATTGCCTGTTCGAGGATGAGAGACACAACTCTCAGCTGCCCTTTTTCTGCAGAATGTCATTGATTTTGCCTCATATTTTTGCCCTGTCCCTCATAACATTTTTGATTTTCTGGTAAATTACAGAATTACAGTCAGCCAGTAATGGCAAATATTAAAGTTTCATGCTTTGTATTGCTCACAAAATGCACATTAATGCAAAACCAGCTCTATTACCTTTTTAAGTAAATTAGAGTAATCATTTAAAATTGTTCCTGATTCCTGGCCTTTGTTCCACCAATATTTTTTGCTTTGTGCAGAATTCGTGAGCAAAGAAGTTAAGTGGTATTGTGAAAGACCAAGAAATTGCAGTTAATGGCTGCTAATGCAGTTGTGAAGGCGGTTTCGTTAAAGTTACATGTCATGTGATGTTGGGCATATTGGTGTGCTACCGTTATGTGAGATTTTTTCAACAAGAAAAGATGGGTTAATGGCTATTTAAACAGTCAGACAAACTGCCACTAGATGTGAAAAGTGTATGCCATCTACCTGTAGATTTATTGATTCTAGTGGGTAATCTAATTATCTGAGAGCAAAAAAAGGGCTGTGGGCAGATTTTTTATTTATTTATTTATTGTGGGGAGTTCGCCATTCACTACCAACATCACCTGTCATAATCATTTCTGATATAATGTTAATGATTATTCAATGTAATGCATGCTCAGTTGTGTAACTTTGGAGGAACAGAGTACCTGCGGTTGTTTTTGCTGGACCTTTACAAATATTGTCATTTGCCAACTAAGTAACTGCATGCCTTATAAGTTGCTGATTGTTGTACGACTACATTTTGTTGCGGTTATTCTTGTTTGTTAAACAGATATTGTACAGTCTAACCTACTCCAAGCTATATATCATTTTCTTTGACTTGCAAGTTCCTTATTGTTGTAATCTTTTACAAGGACATTTGAACACCAAGTTCCATACGTAGGTGTTTTGGGTGACCTGCTTCTGTAGTTAATTTTTTCTTTGTTAACTTGCTCTGTTGTTCTGTTACTGGTTGAGTGCACTGCACTGCTTATGAATTACTTTGTTCATTACTGTTTGTTAAATTGATTGTACTACACAGTGAATGGGCATTTTAATTTCTGTATTAGCTGGCTCATGACTGTACACGGAATTTATGTTCATGGGTACCGGAACCATAGAGCCAGGAGGAGGGGGAGCCCCCCCACTATTACAGCTGCAAGACCTGTCGGAAAAAATAATGAAGTGGAGTTTTCATGCTAACATGGATTCGCATGCTGAAGTTAAACTAACTAAACTAGCTGTTCTTGTTCTCTTATTGCTCTGTGTTACAGGACTTATGCTGCCACTGTTCTGTTGGTGCTGCCAGAGCCAGAGTCATGCCTGTAAGGAGAGTTTTGTTCTTTTATTTGCAGCAGTTATCCTGCTCCCATGTTTGTGTGTGTGTGTGTGTGCGTGTGTGTGTGTGTGTGTGTGTGTGTGTGTGTGTGTGTGTGTGTGTGTGTGTGTGTGTGCGTAAAATGCCCCAGTTAGATATACCTGGTGGTTAGTGTTACTCAGGCTCAAACAAGAGCCTGAATTCTCTACCCATACCACCACTTGTGATTCAGGGAGTTGAGTCCATAGCTCTCAACTGTCAAGATTTTCACAGAATATTTGGCTCAAGCTTTTGGGGCAGCCGCGATGGTGCAGCAGTTAGTGTTGCTGCCTCACAGCAAGAGGTTCTCCGATTCGATCCTCAGCTGGGGTACCCTCTGTGCGGAGTCTGCATGTCCTCCCTGTGGTCACGTGGGTTTCCTCTTGGTGCTCCGGTTTCCCCCCAAAGACATGCTGTAAGTGGACTGGATACTCTAAATTGGCCCTAGGTATGAGTGCATGTGTGTGCCTTCTGTGGATGGTTGGGCGCTGGGCTGGCAACTTGACACCATAACAACTTCACTGACAATCATGAGTAGACAGGTGATCCACTGTGGTGACCCCTAACCAGGAAAAGCCAAAAGAAGAAAAGATTTGGCTCATACTTTTGGTCTGTTCCTCTTAAAATTTGTGGTTTTGTGGCAAATCAGTGAGAACTGAATTCACTAAATAATGATAGCCCTTTAAGTGTGTGGGAGGGTGGCCTAATGGTTAAGGTGTTTGCCTTACAAACACAAGGTACAGGGTTTGAGTCTCACAAGGGATAATTGGCTAGGCTTAAAATGGCTCTCAAGGGCAGTTAGCTTAGTACTAACCTATGAGCCTAAGTTTCATTCTTCCTATACTGTCAGGTAACACAAAACACTTTATTTTAGCAACTTTCTAAGATTATACAAGCAATATTTAAAATGTGTCCCTGGTTCTGGACCTTTTCCACCCCCCCAATAACATTTTTGTCTATTTCCAGATTTCTTGTGCTGTGACGTTGAGAGATTTATTTGAGTGTCAAGTGTATTTTTCAAGGAGCTGAAAGCTTCGGGGGAAGAGAAGTTTAGTGCTACTTATGCTAAGTTGTTTGCATTTTTAGTAGCTCAACAGGTAGTATACTTGCTTTTGATGCAGAATGTTGTGGGTTCTACTCCCAGAGTATGCAGATGGATCACTGATACTATACTGTGTTGTGCTTTAAAGGGAATGGATGCTGCAGTCCTATGAATGTCCTCCTTTGGAGGAGGTACCTACTAACTATGTTTCTGTTATCAGTTTGCCATCCATTTCCCATTGCAAAATTACTAGCTTATCATTTTTTAATGTAGCATAAGCAATTTATTCTTCAAGGGCAACAGGTACTTTATTTGTAGATGAAACAATGAAATATAACGTTGTTTGCTAGCAGCAACCTCGTCATTAGTTACAGATCCCTTTAATGTGGAATTATTTAGATTACTTATTTCAGCAGAGATTTTGCATATTTACTGATATTAGTGGATTGTAATGACAGAAGTTTGAGTGGCTGTTTATGGTTGAAATTTTCTGAAATGGGTAGTTTTGTCATTATTGGTTCATACATTTTGTTTCATTGCTTACTAGAAGACTGTTCCAAACTACAAATTTAAAACACATTCTAACAAGTGGTGCTGTATTATACAAGGAATATAATTTAATACAATCAGGAAGGTGAATCAAAGAATGCATACATGTATGCTTGCTCACAGGATGCAGATCAAAATAGGGGCAGAGACCAGTCACCAATGGAGTCCCCCAGGGTTCCGTGCTGAGACTTTTTCCCTTTGGCATATACATCTCAAACGTAGAAGGAAATACCAAAGGGCTTTGGCTGACTAAGTCTGAGATGACTGCAAGCTAGGAGCAGTTATTGAATCCCCAGATGACTTAGCCATCATGCAGGAAGGTTTGTCCCAAACAATAACTGGTGCCAGAATTTTGAATTGAAACTAAACTCCAAGAAATACATTATTATATCCTTTGGGAAGTCATCTACTCCAGGGAACTGCCAAATTGACAATGCCCCCTGAGAACTGACCCAGTTGTTTGGCATTTGGGAACTTGTGTGTACAGTGACCTAACTTTTAACCAACATGTGCGCAGAATCATAAGAAAGTCTTTCTATATTGCATAGCTTATAAGCAAATTGATTTTGACTAGCCCTAGAGATGTTATTATCCCCCTTTACAAAGTTCTCATTAGGTCAATCATTTTGTTTAATGCCCACTTTGGCATGTATCTGTCCAGACCAATGCAACAATTGGAATACCCCAGAGATACCTTACTAAAAGTATACAAGTCCTAAACAATAGGTCTTGCATGAACCACCTGAAAGATTTATCACTACGCTCAGTATCCTACAGGGTGCTTAGAGGTGACATATCTGGCATACAAGGCATCCTCCGACCTAATACAGATGGACCTACTGAGCATCAGCAAGTCAAATGGCATTAGAAATACTCAGTCCAGGTATCTAAACTGAATGCTGTGGAGAGATGGATATATATCACAGACGCTACCACTATTCCAGAAGAGACTATCCATTCAAGTAAAACAAAGCTCATCCCTGTCCATATTCAAATGCAACTTGGATCTAAGGATGGGTTATAGAAAATGTACTCCAGGATTGCCCCTCATGCCACTAATGGATAGAGGCAGTTCCTAAATGCTGCATCCCTTACCTGGGTCCCCTCAAATTATCTATAGTATGATCACATTTATTCTCACTAGGGCTAATATAAAATTATCAGGCATGGGATAGGTAAGACCAATCAGGAAATATTAATTCAAGCACCAAAAGGGAAATTGGCTCAGGTTAAAATGTCCTCCAAGTCAACCTATGTTGTGGTAATAAATATTTTTTAAAAATGTCCCTTTTTAGATCACTAAATACCCCTCTCACCCTCTGGCCCCCCAGTCTTCAACAGCTTCCGGTGCCCTGTTTATGTTTCTGTTCATGCTGCATCTTTTTCTGTTGGCTGGTTTAGTGAGATCACCTGGCTAACAAATTACAAATGACAGCATAGAACTTAACAAGGAGAAAAATTGCACAAAAGTGCTGTTATTTATCTTATTGACACATCCTGATATAACGCAATAAATGATCCACAAATAAGACACTACACACAGTTAGTGGTATGTAAAATAATTAACCACGTCTTTTTTGTAAAAGACATCTGTCTTCTGTCTCCAGAAAATCAAGCTGTCAAGAACAGGTGGGGAGATCTTGTCTTCTACGACAAACTCTACAGGTCCCAGTAGAGAGGCAGCACTCCATCTTTATGCCAGTAACCAATATGCTAGTTTATTCACAAATGCAGGCAATAGCTTGGTGGTTCAGTGTTTAACGGATCTACCTAGCAGCTTCAGTAGTGGCATTCATTCCTGACTTTGGGTCACTGTCTGTATGGAGTTTGCATCTTTCACCTGGGAGTACTTGTTAAATTTTAAGGACTATAAATGTGATCCTCAGAAGAGTAGAACTGAAAATGGAAAAGTTGAGGAAGCCATATTATGTTTGAGCTTTCTTTCCACTGTGAGGTGATTTCAAGGTTAATCTATATATGTATAGATCTATGTCAGATTATTGAAGTTCAGAAACTTCAAAATTCATATGGCTAACACCATATGATCGAAGTTTCGTAACTTTGAATATTAAAAAAACAGAAAAGATATTCTATTTTTAACATTTTAACATTTTTGCAGGGGCTAATTAAATATACTAACCTTATTAGCCCCTGCTAATTAAATATACTAACTCTGAGACCACACTACATTGCGGAAAATTATAAATTTCCCATTCTGTGCTGTACCGCAATTTCTATTCAAACATTCGAAGTTTCAAAACTTTGATCATGTGCTCCTGACCATATGATGTTCGAAGTTTTGAAACTTTGATAATCTGATAGTGACACACACACACACATAAACACACACACACACACACACATATATATATATATATATATATATATATATATATATATATATATATATATGTATATATATATATATATATATATATATATATATATATATGTATGGATCTACACTTGAAGTTTCAAATCTTTGAACTGCAAATGGCCGAGACCATAAGATCAAAGTTTTGAAACATAAAAATTGTAATAAAAAAATAAAAGCAAAAAAAAATTTTTTTTTACATTTTTACAGGGGGCAAGCCCCCCTGCATCCCCCACACTCTCTGCAGAATAAATATACCAACTCTGAGATCGCACTACAGTGAGGAAAATGGTAAATTTCCCGTTCTGCGCTGTATGCGATCTCCATTCAAAATGTTTGAAGCTTCAAAACTTCGATCTTATGGTCTCGACCATTTGCTGTTCGAAGTTTCGAAATTTCAAGCTTATGAAGGGAATCCATATATAAATATATATATATATATATATATATATATATATATATATATATATATATATATATATATATAATGTTTAACACAGGTGTGAGAGGTGCAGGGATGCAGATCACCTATACTTAGAAGTGATGCAAGAAGGTTGAAGCCTCATTTAGAAATTATTTAAAGGTCTAACAAAGAGTTTCAGAATTTGCTGTTTTTTGTCTGAATTGTAGTTGATTTTTCAAAGTGTTATGACTTATAAGATCATGGCTTGCAGTTTTGTTAGGAATCCTTTTCTGTGTGCTTCTGTACATTTTGTGTGGGTATTCTGTTTTTTTCCTAACTACTAAAAAACTACTAAAAAAATGCAGTGTCTTGCTGTTTTAAATTGTTCAAGTATTTTACATTTGCTTTTGACTTTGTGGTTGGGATTGTAGTTAAAAAGTGTTCAAGGAAGGCCAATTCAGTTACAAAAAGTATAAAGGTATTAAAGTGAACTTAGTAAAATGCAATGTAACTGGATAAACAATGTGTGAGAAAAGAATCTACACAAAAGTATGACTTTCACACCTTTTATTTACAGAACAGATATTTGACAATAATACTCATTTTGATAATACAGAAATGTTTTTATGATGACTTGGATGACACAATATATTAATCCTCTTTGTCACAATCTATTTTACTGGAAGGTTTGCTAATGACATATCCAGCTGTGTCGACCTGTCAGAATAAGGCAAAGCTTGCTCTCATTGCCAAGAGTGACTTCACCTGCTCAGCGTGGGTAAGTCAAAGCCTACTGTTAATAGCAAAGTATGAGTTCATCACCTCAGTGTAAGCTGCATGCTTTGGAGAATCACATGTGATCGATGAAGTATTGAATTTCTTCAGAAATAGGGTGTGGGGTGTATGGTTTCCATGTTTAGACTATGAATCTTTCAAACAACAATGCTGACAAATTTCTTAAGTAAAAATAAAGGCATTTAGGGCAAGGATTAGAAAAACACCTGAACCCAGTTTGTTCAGCCATGTCATCTATCTTTCCTCAACACCTACATTTGTTGACTGCAGAAGTATTCTTCAAGTACACTGAGACAGGTATCACAAAACTAAATGTGGGATTGACAGCACACATAGGATAACAATTACATCATTCTCTTCCAGTCATCCTCCATTTCCACATGGTGAATGAAAAGTTCATTCAGAAGCTCCTCAGTGAACTGCAGTAAACAGTTACCATGATGGGATGGTTTAATACATATTTACATATTTGCTTGCTTACTACATAGGTGAAAATACACAATGTTTTGTTATCAGAACTCTAGGAAAGAGCAAACCCCAAATGTCCTGAAAGAAATCCTAATGTTTCATTTTCACAATGGCAGACTAAGGTTTTGCAGAAAATTTCACCCAATCTCTCATCTTAGTCCCTTGGCAAAACCCCTCCAAAAGTCAGTGCAGCACCGTATTGCCATACATTTAAATTATTTCTTTTTTGTTAATCTGATGTGAAACAACGTTTGCTTGCAGGTTATAAATGGAAATAAATAACACTCAGACCACCAAAATTATATAAATCAAAGCAGCTACATAGTTCTTTACTTGTATATATTTGTTAAAGTGTTTGTCATAGTCTGTTATTCCCAGCTGACTGGTATAGTCCTACTAAAGCTTTCATCTCACCGGATACATTCACTTGTTTTTGGATGACCTGTGAAACATAGCAGGACTCATTTTACATAACCCATGGTATGATGCAGCTAGAGTTACCTATGGAGCCATATATAAGTCATCACTTTCTTAAAACAAGTAAACAAAATTTAAATTGACATTTTACTGTGCATAGATGACTTAGGTGGGGCCTTCTAGTTCAACTCAGTAAACTCTGTTCATGTTACAGAAAGACACTGGAAAAGCAGGAATAGGTAAAAAAAAACTTCTGAATTGCCTGGTACTTTAAAATATAGTAGAAGGTCAATAGTGACAGAATTTTCACTGCTCCAGTTTGTACTTCGGTGCTTTTGTATTCTGCTTTTATCATAAACCTGCTTGCATTCTGTGTCTGCCCCATCCCCCACTAACACATTACGCTAACATTTCTGAAAGAGCTCCAGTATTGCCTTTATTTCATTGTATGCCTCTTTAGCTAGCCTTTCTGTTCTTCCCAACCTCCCACTCATTTGCTGCAGCTGTTGTTGTTTTGCATTTAGGCTGTGCCTCTGGCCTCCACCCCAATCCCTCCCCTCTTTCCTTGCCACTGACTGTTGTATAACCTATTTATGTACTCTTCCCATCCATTGTTTTCCATCGATCCATAATAGTGAGTGCCCACCCAGCAAACCAGCATTGTTCTTAAGCAACCTTTCTTTACTACATAGTGTCTTCTCCTGCTCATTTTCCAGGAGCTCAGCAAAGCTTGGAGTCCTAGTCTGCATTTCAGGAGTGTTTTACTTGCATCCAGTCCTTGGATTGCTACTGTTTCCTGCTTTTACATGGGCATTTTACTGATGCCCCCCACACATATATATAAATATATATATATATATATATATATATATATATATATATATATATATATATGGTTTACTATTAAAATGTCGAACGGCACTACGTCGACTGTACTATAGTCGAACACGGAAGTTCGAAAATAGTAATGTCGACATCAAAAAAACAATCTAGGAATAGTTTTAACATGCGTCGAGGTAGGTGTTCAGTATTATTCAGAACTACAAACATCTCCCCTACCTCGACCCATGTTAAAACACATTCCTAGATTGTTTTTTTGTCATCGACATTACTATTTTTGAACTTCCATGTTCGACTATAGTACAGTCGATGTAGTGCCGCTCGACATTTCAATAGTAAACCTATATATATATATATGTACATCAGGTTGTTGAAACCACAAACACCTCACCCACCTCACATAGTACACAAAATGCACATAGACTAATGTATGCTGAGGCACTGAGCAATTCTCCTAAACAACAAAGATTGACTAGGCCACCTGTTGTCAAAACTATGCCTCAGGGAACCCAGAGGAACTCAGAAAGATCAGCACCTAACACCACACATACTGTTACACATATTGAGCCCCAAACACTAAGCCCCTAAAGCAAGCAAACACACTTCCCAGGACTACATTGAATGATATATTGATGCCTCTCTAACCTGGCTGAACAAGGAGAAGATAACTGTTAGTTGTTTATTTGGATCCAGAATCTGCCGAATCGTGCACACACTGAAGTCATTACACCACAGGTACCATTATAATTCCATCATAGTCCATGTAGGTGTAAATGACCTAAGATATACCACCATGGACTATATGAAGAGAAACACTATGGAGTTTTCAGACTATGTGTTTCGGCTGGCATGAGCCTAGCACTGAGCAGGATATTACCGTCACCAAGGATGATGCCACAATATGGGCAAAAAATGATTGATTTGAACAACTGGCTGTCTATCTGGTGCCATTCTGAGGGGATCCAATATGTGTCATTTGGGAGGACATGGTTAACAGACCACGTTGCTTTACCAAGGGTGGTCTGCACCTCTTCCCTCTCGGCTTTTGAACACTGGCTGAAACTTTATCCACATAAAACATGAAGGCGAGTAGCACTGTGAGCAGAGTCAAAAAGGCAGGCAGATATACCTTAAAAACCAACAATTTAATTAGCGCTTTCGGTAGGATCTGTGTCCTACCTTCTTCAGACAATTAAAAACCAATTAGCAAAGTATTTATAACAGAGACAAATATCACAATTAATCAATTAGTGGATAAGCATTAGTGAATACTTGTCCTTAAAGAGCTAAAGTCTTCCTGTTAGTGTAATGCTGTAAAAATACATACAGATAAAATGATCACAGTATCTCAATATTAAAAACGAATTGCATGCATAATTGCTAAGAATACTATTACTAATTAATAAAAACATATGTTATTCAGTATGAATATATTTCTATAAAAACTAAGAAAGTGAATATATGTATATATATATATATATATATATATATATATAAAATAAATATATATAATATATAATATAGGACATCCAAATTACATAGTTACTAAAGTGTAAAACTGTATGGACTAATAAGAGCATACATATAAAGGGCAGTCTAAAAATTGACAAAGTCGCTACATCTGTTGATGGACAAGCAACATGAACTTAAAAATAGAATAAAATGTGCTATACTTGAATATGAAATCAGCGAGCTAAGAAATAAGAACGAACAGCACCATTTAAATAATATATAAAAACTAATATATGAAAAATAAAAATACCTTTAAACTAATCAATCCATAAATCCCCAAAAATTAAAATCATCTGTTTAAGGCTAGACATTTTAAAATACTTTTTATAGATACGTATTCATTTAAACCAGGATATATATGGACTTCTGTTCTAATCTGCCACATAATCTCATCAATTTCTAGGTTTAGCTGCCAGGGGCCACCTCTAGGATCAAGATGCCTTTGTTGCAAGATGGAAAATTTAAAACCATGATCAGGAAAATCTATAATATGTCTAGCCAGAGCATTGTTCATATCATTTTTACAAATAACATAAGAATGTTCATAAATACATTGTTTTAATTTTCTCTCAGTCTTTCCAATATAAAATACGGAACACTGGGAACAGGTGGCTACATATATGACCCCTTTGGTGTGACAATTAAACCTTCCGTTTATGTGAAATGTATTATTTTTTAGCTTAATTTTGTTGTCATCACACATAAATCTACATTGGTGGCATGCAACACATTTATATATTCCAAAGTTACCATGAGTTCTGGGCTTTACATTCCTTTCTAAAATAGATTTTAAATTTGCCCCTCTTCTAAAAATAATTTTGGATTTTAGACCTAAAAGTTTTAATAAACCTTTATCTTCAGTAATAATAGACCAATTCTTATATAAAATCTCTTTCATGTTATAGTGGTCCAACGAGTAGGTATAAAGAAAACTGACTCTATAGTCTGGTTCTGAACTGTTGAGAGCCACATCATTAGCTGACCTCAACGCATTAGACATGGGGAATAAATTATTCGCCAGCAAAGGCCTAAAATGACCTACATGTCTCTTATTACTGACTTCTAAACAGATAGAATCAATCAAAGACACCGGGTAACCTCGACTGATAAACATGGTCTTAAGAAGAGAACATTCAGTATGAAAGTCATCATCATCAGTAACCATCCTAGCCACTCTGGCCAGTTGTCCTTTCACAACGGCTTTCTTTTGATGAAACGAGTGGCTACTGGTAAAATGAAGAAAGGAATTTGAGTAGGACGGCTTTCTATATATCATGCTCTTATACCTACAATTAGTTATATCTTTAAATAGATTAACATCCAAATAATTAATTACCACTTCTTCTAATTCATACGTAAATTCGAAAAAATCAGTCATAGATTGTATGCTATTTATAAAGGTAGGAATCAGAGCTTTAGACCCTTTCCATATTACAAACATATCATCCTGGTAATGAGTGTACCAGGCTACATTCTCTGTGAAAAGGTCATTTTGAAAGAGTAAAGTTCTCTCCCAGTATGCCATAATGCAATTTGCATAACTGCCCCCGCATGGGGAGCCCATGGCTATGCCGGTTTTTTGTAGGAAAAAACAACCATCAAAGATCATATAGTTATTTTTCAGAACAATTTCAAGTAGTGTCTCTACTAAATAAATGGTTTTCTCTTCTATATGTTTAAGGGTCATGAAATCTCTAATCCATTCAAGGCCAAGGGTCTGCGGGATAACTGTACAGAGGTCCTTAATGTCAATTGTAAGGAAATAGGAGTCATTACAATATTATAGTTTACTAATATTTTCTAAAAAACTCCATGAATCCTTGCATATTTGAGTTTCCTGCTCAATCAGCGGCCTCAAAATACTGTCCACATATTTTGCACACCCATATGTGATAGAACCTCTCCCGTCGACAACTGGCCTAAAAGGGGGGGGGGGTCATTAAAACGTTTATGAATTTTGGGAGAACCAAAAAGAGCTGGTATTCTAGGAGCATTCATTGTCAGGTACTGATACATGTCCATCATCATCCAGGAACAAATCATTGAGCATTATATTGATTTTCTTATATGCTATATTAATTTCATTAATGCTAACTGGAATATATGCTTCAGTTTGTAGATATGTTTCCATGTGTGACACATATGCTTTTTGATCCATAAAGACAAGACCACCCCCCTTATCAGGTTAACCCCTATACCACAGTTGTGTATTAAATTAATAAACTCACTTTCTTGTTCTGTAGTATTAAGCTCTTTAATCCATATATATATTTTATACATATATTCACTTTCTTAGTTTTTATAGAAATATATTCATACTGAGTAACATATGTTTTTATTAATTAGTAATAGTATTGTTAGCAATTATGCATGTAATTCATTTTTAATATTGAGATACTGTGATCATTTTATCTGTATGTATTTTTACAGCATTACACTAACAGGAAAACTTTAGCTCTTTAAGGACAAGTATTCACTAATGCTAATCCACTAATTGATTAATTGTGATGTTTGTCTCTGTTATAAATACTTTGCTAATTGGTTTTCAATTGTCTGAAGAAGGTAGGACACAGATCCTATCCGAAAGTGCTAATTAAATTGTTGGTTTTTAAGGTATATCTGCCTGCCTTTTTGACTCAGCTCACAGTGCTACTCGCCTTCGTGTTTTATTTAGTTTGTTGATTTTTTCAAACTTTATCCACCACATAGGGCCTTTTTTAGGTAATGCCAAATTGACAAACCTACCAATGTAGCAAAATCAACTCAACTGAACCTCAGGGTGTTACTGCTCAGTGCAGGAGCCTAAGCAAAAACTACATTCTCTCCAATCCTTCCTCACAAAAGAATATAGATACCTGTGCAGTTACTGAGACATGGTTTAAACTGGCAGATTGTACCTTGGCAGTGCAAGGCTTCAGTGCCTTCTGCACTTTTAGACCAGTAGCTGCACAGAGAAGTGCTAAAGGAGGAGGTGTCTCATTATACAGCAATAACACGCAAACGTCTGGGATGGTCAAACAGGATGACATGCTTGAGTTTCTCACACACAGCAATATGCTGAACTGGTGGTTAATGGTGCCACATTAACTCAGCCTGATGAGACAGCAAATCTTTTATTGGACAGATTCAGTTTCAAATTTATCCCCTCTCACCCCAATCAACCCCTCAAAAATGCCCTCAAACATAATCCCTTCAACTGTAACTAGGGAGAATGTTCTGCCTGCACTCATTAAAGCCAAGAACTTGGCCTCAATGAGCCTCGATAACATCCCATGATCCTAAAATATAATTTTCAGGATCACTGGAGTCATTATTTAGCTATAGTCTTAAAACAGAGTTTTTGCCAGATGCATGGAGGAATGCAACAGTTACCCTCCATCATAAAGGAGGACCTTTAACAAATTCTGGAAACTACAGACCCATTAGTCTGGCTAGTCATATTTGCAAAGCTATGGAAAGAATTATCATGGAAATTATCAGTAAGGACATAGGAGACTTTTGGACACTGGATCTATTCCCAGTTTGGCTTTGTCAAAGGAAGGTTATGCTTACTGAATTTGGTGGATTTCCTTGAAAAGGTCACTAAGGCAATGGATGAGGGAAAATGGTGCATCCTTCCTATCTAGAACTGGCTAAAGCATTTGATGCAATACCCCACTCAAGCATTGCCAACAAACTTACATAACTAGGTATAAACCACTTTATAACATGCTGGATATCTAGCTGGCTCACTGATAGGACCCAGGAGGTTAGAATTCACCAGGCCACCTCCACAAACAGGCCAGTCACCAGTAGAATCCTACAGAGCTCTGTTCTGGGCCTACTCCTCTTTGACATGTAATTCTCATATGTCAAAGCCAATGTCAAAGGCCTTTGGCTGATGCAGTTCGCAGACTATTGCAAACTGGTAACAGTCACTGAATCTCCCCAAGATGAGAACACCCTTCAGGAAGGCCTAATACTGATAAATGCTTGATGCAGGTGTGACGTGCCTGCACTGGCTCAGTAATCAAGAAGCCTTAATGTTCACCACTGGCAACAGTAGGGAACATACACACTGGGAGGATGACAAGTACACACATAGTAAAGCGCAATTTCCCTTAAGAGCACACAGAGTTCAGAGTCAGTCTGGGGCTGGTTTCTCCCTCTTTCTCCAGATCCCCAATAAGACTCCACACTGGCACAGCTTATGCTATGGGGCTGATGGTATATCATTGCTTCTATAACATAGCTGTTTCTTAATAGATGCACTGTTTTTAAAAGAAAAACTAGACTTACTGGAGACTATTTCACTAAGCTATTCATTTGCATACAGAATGTTCCAGTTTCTCTTAATAATATTGCAAAAAATACCAACGTCATTCGAGCAAGTTAAAGAAAACCTGATTCTACATATATCTGGGTGTCTTTACTGGTTGGACCTCATTAGAAGTCTCAGAAAAGAAGGGCTTACCCTTCTTGTCTCTCTCTCTCAAGACTGACTGCATATACTCATCTATCTCCCTAACCTTGTAGTCTCTCTCAACAAAATCTCTTTTAAGTTGATGAAAGGCATCCATCATCTCTAATTCATCATTATGCAGTCTCATCATTCTAAGGAATTGTCCCCTAGGGACATTTCTAGGGACGTGCTGTGGGTGCATACTACTCCTATGTAGTAGCATATTTTTCCTTATCTCTTTCCTATACAACCCTGTCCTAAATGTAAGTATGAAAGAAAATTAGGGCAATGGAGAAAAATAATGGAAGAAATTAAAAAGCTATTGGCTTGGTAGAATAGTTTTCATTTATCACTTAAGAAAAAATGATATATGTTAAATACTTATATATTGGGAAAAATATCATACTCTGGGTATGTATATGTATCCCGCTAAGTTGGACAAAGACCTTTTACAGGTATTTTTTTTTCAGTTTTATTTATGGATCAAGCTTGAGCCCAGTTAATAAAAAGGAGGAGGTTTGAATTAAAAAAATGTAGTATATTTAACATTTAGGCATTGGCTTAGAGTAATAAGTAATGTAAAATAGAGAGAGAGGAACAAAGATGATAGAAAAATACAAAATGCTAAATAAGAAGACTTATGGAAGAAGAAATTGGTGAAGAAAAGAAGCATGAAGTAGGAAAAGAGTAAATGAAAATAGAATGGGAATAATATTAAATTATGTCAGTTAAAATTTAATGAAATTGATGGAAATAAAAAATAAATGGCATAACATGGTCATAGAAAAATATTATTTAATGTATCCAAGTGTAGAAATACACAAAGTATATTACGAGTTGGGGAATTTTCTGTGGGGAATTCTGCTTGATAAATTATCAGTAAAATGTAAAATGAAATATAAAGGAAAGGAAATATAACGGATGTAATGATGAAGAAATGTCAACACATTATTTTTGGAATGTAAAATGAATAAAATATTTTGGAGAAAGTTTAAAAAATTAGTATAAATGGGAAGGAGTTAGAAATATAAATATGGATATGATATATTGAAATTATGTGAAAAGAAGAAATGTGAAATTGATACATAGGCTACAATATTGTTTGCAGCAATATGGGTATTGTGGAAAAGAAGACATGACTGATTATTGATGACTGTATGACAAAATAGAGAAGATGAAGATGCTTTAGTTGAAATAAGGAGATGGTTATGGAATAAAGGATTGGAGATAGAGAGAAGGTTAAATGAGTAAAATATAATAAGGGAATATCGTTAATGTGATAAAAATGTGATTCTGACAAAATGAAAAGTATAGATGTTATTAATGTGAAACTGAAAGTGTAATATTGAGAATATGAAATTGTAAATAATATAAAAATGTGTAAAATACCAAGAGTTATGAATAGAACAGTCCCTATTCTTTTAAACCCATCTGAGCTGCCAAAATCTCATCTGAAGGATGACACACATAGGAATGCAGAAACACCTGATTGTGTATAACAGTATCAGTAATGAAAATTAATCCGATCACCTGGGGTGGGAAAAGAACTAACAGTCTTTGATCTTAAAGCGGCAAAGGTAAGTGTGTTAATTGTTCAGCCATACACACTACAAAATTAATAATTTGTTTTAAGATTTGTCAACCCTTATATCTACATTTCACAGAAGAAGGGTATATCAAGACAAAACATTGTTGTAAGTATTTCAGCTTCTTTGGATCTCCAGCAGCTTATATTTAGGCCTGAACATCACGTGAACCCAACTGCCAGTGTGCTAACAGCCACACTGCCATATTCTTGTTGTTTTAGCAAACCAGCTCATACCTGAAGGAACCAAATACATTCTACAAAATATGTCACACTGTATTGTTCTATTCCTACATTAAATTATTAACCCTTTATGTGAATGACAAATTTGAAACAACTTATCAATATCATTGATATCTCTGTGCTCTAGACACATTCTATTTAATTCAATTATTCTCTGGAGATTATATTCTCTGGAGATTATTTGGATTAATCAGGCCATTTACATTCCAGTCAGCCATTACTAAACAAATAATTGCCTCACCGATACCTTCTATGCAAGTAGCATTTAGCATTCCACACTGTCTGAAACAAAAATGCATACATAATTCATAATGATATTATAAACAAAGTGTTTAACAGTTATACCCAGTTTCATTAGCATCAGTGCTTCTGCCATGCTTTCTTAACAAAACAGAGTATACCAACCGTTGAAAAACTGCTAGTCATTTCCAGAGCTGGATCTAGCACTAGGCAACATTCATAGTCATCTAGGGCCCACTGGCTTGGGGGACCCACTGGCCAGGGGGTTTCCAAAAATCTTATAGTTCTTCTGTAAGAATGTACTCTGCATGTGTTACATTTTTTCTTTAAGGATGCATGCAGACAATGTCCTTAGTAGCACCTATACATGGTTTGCACTAAAGACTCACACTCATTTTAAACATTGGAGCAGAGGGCATGTAATTTTTCAGGGACAAGATGAGCAAGCATGGAGTTTTATGGAAAATTGCTATTCTGATGGGCAAACACTAAAAACAAGTGTGTGTGTGTGTGTGTGTGTGTGTGTGTGTGTGTGTGTGTGTGTGTGTATGTGTGTGTGTGTTAAATGCCCTATTTAGGGATAGCAGGTTGGTTAACTTAACCGGGCTGAAACCCTGTACCTTTCAAGAATATTGAGTTTCTGTGCATTTTCAAAAGATGTTAAGTTTCTGTTAATTTTAAAAGAATGTTTAGTTTCAGTGCATTTTCAAGGATTGTTGAGTTTTTCTGCATTTTCAAGGACTGTCGAGTTTCTGTGCATTTTAAAGTATATTTAGTTTCTGTGCATTTTCAAAGAATATTGAGTTTCTGTTCCTTTGCAAAGAATGTTGAATTTATGTGCATTTTCAAGGAATGTTGAGCTTCTGTGCATCTTCAAGGAATGTTAAGTCAATGTGCATTTTCAAGGAATGTTGAGTTTCAAGGGAAGAGAAGTTTATTGTTGCTCATGCTAAGTCTGTTTTCAATGTGTAACTGTTGTGTTTAGTAGATGACCATCATCAGTTTTGTGCTATAAATTTTGAAAGCAATATTAGTAGCATAACAGGTACCATCATGTCCTTTAGTGCAGAAGGCTGTGGGTTCTACTCCCATACCATGTTGATGTAGTACTGATATTGTGGTTCCCTCTTTAAAGAGGGATGGGGTGCTGCACTCCTGAGTATGTTCTCCTTTGGATGAGCTCCTAGTAGCTATGAACCTGTTGCCAGTTCTACAGCCACTCCTTACTGCAGTATTACCAGCTTATTATTTTTTTTTAGATATAACATGGGTCATGTATTCATCAAGGGCAGTGTGATGCCCCAGCACTGGCCCAGTAATCAAGGAGTCTCAATCCTTACCACTGGCAACAGTGAGGGATGTACACACTGGGGAGATGTTAAGTATCACACAGTAAAGTGCAATTTCCCTTAAGAACACACAGAGACCACAGTCAGTCTGGGGCTGGTTTCTCCCTCTTTCTCCAGATCCCCAGTAAGGCTCCCCACTGACACAACTATAGAGTTGCATCCTTAGTCACGGTTCCAAGCCAAGCCCTTCAACAATCTTTGTGTCCAAGCAGTGCTTCATGTCCCTGCCCAAGTAGCTGACATACACACTTTTGGAGATTTGTTTTACACACACACACACAAACACACACACACACACACACACACACACACACACACACACACACACACACACACACACACACACACACACACACACACAGGAAAGGCTGGCTCAGGTTCACAAGCTATGCTCCCTTTTGCCCAGACTATAAGGTAGTTATCACTGCCATTAGAACCCTTTAACAGCTACTTTAAGGCCCTTAACAAAGGGTGTCCAATCCTACTGTGTAATGTTACTATAATCCAAATGGTAGTTTGACCAAGAGCAAGGCTATTAGGAGTGGTCTGCACAGTGTCACCAAATAGATATGCAAGTACTCTAAGAGCTTAAATGTGTCTTACAAATATCAGCCACAAAGATAGGTTGAAATATATTTAATAGTAAATAATAAAAGAACAAGTAAATAATCAGTAAATCATCACAGTAACTTCAGAGTTCAAAATCACAGGAACTATTTAAAACAACATTGTAGGACAGTCTCAGATAAAAACAGAAAACATCTAAACTAATCTTTACTATATTCCTAACCATATCTAAAAAAGATTACTGTACCCTAGTTAACTTACTTACACATAGTAAGGCAAGATGTGGTGGGTGGGTTTTTCCCAGCAAATGCTGTCAGGTTAAAGACAAATACAAAATACCCAGCCACTCTCTCAGAGATTTCTTAAATTCTTCTTCTTTCAGCATTTCCTGGTTAGGGGTCACCACAGCAGATCACCTGTCTGCTCATGATTGGCAGTGGAGTTTTACTGTGTTGAGTTGCCAGCCTGGTGGCCAACCTTCCGCAGAAGGCATGCACACACACCTAGGGCCAATTTAGAGTGTCCAATCCACCAATAGCATGTCTTTGGGATGTGGGAGGAAACCAGTGCACCTGGAGGAAACCCACGTGACCACAGGGAGGACATGCAGACTCCGCGCAGAAGGTAACCCAGCCAAGGATTGAACCAGAGAACCTCTTGCTGTGAAGCGGCAATGCTAACCGCTAGTCCACCGTGGCCGCCCTTCAGAGAATTCTTAAATTAATATCAAATGTTACTGCTGGGATACTTGCAGCATGAAATCACTTTTTGTCACCTGACTTCAGTTCCCCGGCTCAAAAACAACCATTGAGGTAGCATTTAGCATCTACCTGTGAAAATACCTAAATATAGTCTTTTCCTCAGATGTCTGCAGATCCTGGAAGTCCTAAAACAATAAAACAGTTCTACATCTCAAGCCTAGTAATTATCTCTCTTTCAAGACAATACAAAAAACTCCTAGTTCTAGACATTGTGTCTGTTACTGTACCAAAACTGAGAGATAAAATTTCTGTTTATGGCCCCGCTATCAAGTAATTTAATTAACTATTTTCTGAAGTTTTGCAAGTTAACCTTGTATGTTCCAGTTTCTTCTATTAAAGTATATACATTTACAACAATTACAATAGTTTATATACATTTCTGTTCTAATGCAGCAGTGTACACTGTGGATATATCTTTAAGCTCAGTACTGTACAAACACTTCTGTACCAGCAGTTTAATATACACATAACATACAGTTCTAATACATTTATAAGAGAAGCATATGAATCATGTTGATATTCACAAATGACATATAATTATTTACAAAATTCCAGACAGCTGTGCTGACTGTATCTTCCTCAGTCACACTTCTATATAAATCATATTAATATTTATAAATAACATATAATTATTTCACAATTCCAAATAGCTAGGCTGAAAATATTTCCTTTTGTGACAGGCAGCATGCAATTAATTTGTACACAAAACACTGAAATGTAAAGTTGTTGCTAGCAACAACCTCTTCATTATTTATTTTATTTTATTTCATTTTATATTTGTTGACCGGGAAAGTCCAACTGGACACATGTCCATTTTCAGCGGAGGCTCGGGGAAAAAAGCTCCAGTTAACATAAGAGATACATTAACATATATGAACAAGTTAATACAAATGGTGGAATACACATACAAAAACAGTTTTACAATCATAGGTAAATATGGCCAGTTAGCAAGGCTCATGGTTAAATCATTGTCAGATAGTAAACACATCTTACAGTAGAATAAGTTCTGTACACGTTCAACACATGCAGTATATTGCAGCCTTATACACTTAGGATATATCAGTAGTTAGCAGGTTTGTATTTAATTTTATAATATTTTCTTAACTTATAAAAGCAGACAGTTAAATGTGAGAAACTAGAGTTTAGATTATCCATGAGTTAAGATATTTCATACTTGTAAAAGCAGACAGTTACATGTGAGAAGCTAGACTTAACATTGCCAATGAATGTAGATATTTCTAGTATTTCAGCTTTTACCCCGGAGTAAGACAAGAGCATAGCCAGTTGTTTCTGAGGTGGGCTTTTAGTAGTTTTTTGAATTGTGTTGTGGAGTTATTTGATGTTATTTGGGCAGGTAGGGAGTTCCAGAGCTTGGAAATGTAGCAGCTAAAGAGAGATTTACCTGCCTCATTGTTATGTCTTGTAACTTCAAGGAAGTTAAGGATGCTTGATCTCAAAGTTCTTGCTGTAGTGTGAGGGTGTATTAGGTTTTGGAGGGATGGAATCTTATCTGAGTGATGGTATAACTTATGTGTTAGTGACAATTGATTGAGTTGAAGTACTTGAGGGAACTCCAACTAGTTCAGTTTCTTGAGAGATACACAATGATGTGTTCTATATGCTGATTCAGTTGCAAATTTAGCTATCTTATTATAACAGGTTTCTAGTTTGGATAGTTTTATTTTATGGAGGTTGGTAAATACTGGGGATGCATAGAGAAGGGTGGATAGTAGATGTGTCCTGGCTATTGTGGTTTTGGATTGCTTGTAGAGAAATTGCTTGTTACGAAAAAGGAGCCCCAGTTTTCTGTGAACTTTCTTTACAGTTTGAACAATATGTAAGTCAAATCTTAGGTGATTGTCTATTTATACACCTAAAAGTTTGGTGTGGATAGTTGGGGTAATAACAGTTTTGTTATTAGAGGTGATAGTGAAGTTGTCTGAATGGGGGAAGGCTCTATAAGAGGTGAAGAGGAGTAATTTGGTTTTAGCTGGGTTAAGAATAAGCTGGTGGTTGCTAAGCCAGGTTTCAGCTTGTGAGAAGCATTCTTGTGTTTGGAAGTGGAGGTGTTCAAGTGTTGGGGTGGCAGATATGATTGTGGTGTCATCTGCATATTGAATTATTGTGGCTTTTGGCATGGAGGATGAGAATTGATTGGTGAATAGAGTGAAGAGTAATGGACCTAGGATGGAGCCGTGTGGGACTCCTAGGGATACTGGTAGTAGAGAGGATATTTGGTTCTCCAGTTTTGCAGCCTGTTGGCAACCTGATAGTCCTCAAACCATTTGAAGGAGGAGAAACTGAGTTTTAGGGTAGATAGAGTATAAAGAAGTTTGTTATGATTCACCATATCAAATACTTTAGATAAGTCTAAGAATATGGCAGAGACTAGTTGGCTATTATTTCTGTACTGATTAATGCTGTTAGTGAATGCAATTAGTATGGTGGTGGTACTATGAAAGGGTCTAAAGCCATGTTGTTTTTTGTATAGCAAATTGTTTTTTTGAAGGTAGTCCATGAGTTGTGCATGTATGATCTGTTCTAAGATTTTTGACAAGGGTGATAAAATAGCAAAAGGATGGCAATTGTTGAATTCAAAGGAGTTACCTTCTTTGTGTAATGGTATAATATAGGAGGTTTTCCATATATGTGGTACTTTGCACTCTGAGATGGACCTACTGATGAGGATTGCAACAGGGTAGGCTATAGCTGGTGCAGCTATTTGGAGATATACAGAGGGTAGGTTATCGGCAGCCAGAGTGGTGGGTTTGAGTTTTGGAGAAGTTTTTGAATAGTTTTGGTTTATACTGGCTGAAAGATAAAGTGGGATGCATTAGTTTGCTATTCTAGTGGTTCTATTGTAGTTGGTGTATGCGGTGTTAAGGAGGGGGGGGTGGTATTCAATTGGTTATTTGCTAGGGCTTGAATTGCATCGGTAAAATATTTATTAAACTGGGTGGGGATGTTATCATGGTTGATCTCAGTTGTGGGTGAGGGGGTTGTTGTTTTTCCAGGTTGCAATTCAGAGTTGATTGCAACCCAGAACTTCTGAAGGTTTTTTTTATATTTTTTGTAGGTTTTGATTATAAATGATTTTGTCCATTTTGATGTATTTTTTGGCTTTATTTCTTAATTCTAAGTATTTTAATTTGTCTAGTTGGGTTTTGGTTTTGTAAAATTGGTTCCATGCTTTGTCCCTTTCTAAGAGAATAGTTTTGGTGGGTTTAGTAAGCCAGAGTGCAGATTTAGTTTTTATTCTTATGGTTCTAGAGGACACATGGTGGTTAAAAATTTGCATGAAGATTATATTAAAGTACATTACTGCCTCATCTAGGGGTAATTGATTAAGAGGGGTCCAGTTACAACATCTTAGGTCATTGATGAAGTCATTAGGGTTAAAGTTATTTATAGTGCTGACGTATCTTAGAGTTACCTGGCTTATTTGGGGAGATTTGGCTCTTAGTAGATATGTTGGTTGGTGGTCACTGAGAATGTCAGGTAGACATACAGTTAGGGATGCAAGGGATGGGTGGGATAAGAGTATCCAGTCCAGTATGTATTGGCATTTGTATCTTTTGTCATTCCTGGTGGGGGTAGTGATAACTTGGGTACAGCCATGGAGGTTGATGTGGGTGAGTGGAGTTTGGCTACTTCTGCAGAGAGATTGAGTATATTGACTGATATTGGTGGATTATAATGACAGAAATTTTAGTGACCTTTTTTATTTGAAATGTTCTGTAATTGGGTAATTGTGCTATTACTGGTTCATATATATTGTTTCATTGCTTACATGAAAAATGTTCAAACCTACAAATTTAAAACACACTCTAACAAGTGCTGCAGTATTACACAACAAATATACTTCACTTCAACTAGCAATTTAGGTACCTGTTGGAGTTGCTGTGGGGGAGGAAAAAAATAATAAAGCTTAAGCCTGCTCACCATTTCATGGGGGTACATGTCTGACTACACATTCCATGGTAACAGTTAACAGCAGAGACTGTATATCACATGGAGGTGCTGTCTACAATAGTGCAAGTGCATGATTATCTGCATGCAGAAGTATAGAACAGTGCATGATTATCTGTGTGATAAACTGAGAGGCTGCCAGCCCAGCTAGATAGAATTTTGTAAATAATTCTATGTCATTGTAAATATTAATATGATCCACAGGATTGTTTCACAAATGTAAGAAAATGGTGTTATGTGCTGAGCTTCAAAAATGTAACCACTGTGCACCCTGCTGGAAGAAAGCAGAAATGTGTATAAACTCTATGCCTATGCAATGTATATTTTATGGTAGAAACTGGGACATACAGAGTTAACTTGCAAACTCTAAGAAAATAAGCTGATAGGTAAAGAATTTTATGACTGCATGTGATCTCAAGCAAAGAGACAGGGTGTCTGGGCTAGGAGCTTCTTTCTGTTTTCTTAAGACAGAGATAATTACTAGGTTTCATATGTAAAGTGCCATTTATTGCTCTGTGACTTCCTGGTAGCTGCAGATCACAAATAATGTTAAATGTCAAGTTCTGTGAGCCTGGGAACTTGAGCAGAAGTGACAAGAATGATGTAACCTGAAATGACTCAGCAATAATGTGTATTATCAATTTAAAAACTATCTCAGAGAGAAATAGAGTGCATTTTGTATTTTCTTCTGAAGCTGACAACAACTCACCAGCACTTTGTTTTACTCTGTAAGTATGACTCTTAGTATTTGTCTTAGAAATCGATAGGACTATAACAAGATTAGTGTAGCTGTTTTCTATATTTATGTCAGACTGCCCAACAATGTTGTTTTAAAGTATTTTCTGTGATTTCTGAACTCTCTATTGTCACTGTGTTGAGTTAATAAGTATTGTCTTGTGTTTTTATTATTTATTATTAAATATATTTAAACCTTTTAATTGTGGCTGGTTTGTGTGTAGAGATATTTAAGCTCTTAAAGTACTTGCATGTATTTGGTGATACTGCACAAGCCACTCCTAAATAGCCTTCAAGTCTCAGTCACACTTACCAATTAGATAATAATAACATTGCACAGTAGAATTGGACAACCTTTGATAAGGGCCTTTATAGTAGATGATAGTAGTGGTTAGTGGCAGTTGGTACTGCCTTAAAGTCTGGGCAGAAGTGGGCATAGTTAGTAAACCTGTGCCAGCCTTTCCCATGAGTGTCTGTGCGTTTGTATATAAATCAAATCTCAAAGAGTGTGTGTGTGTGTGTGTGTGTGTGTGTGTGTGTGTGTGTGTGTGTGTGTGTGTGTGTGTGTGTGTGTCAGCTACTTGGGCAGGGACACGAAGCACTGGTTGGACAGAGAGGGTGCTGGAGGTTTTGGCTTGACCACTTGGCTGAGATCTTGACCCTATAGCTTTGCCGGTGGGGGGTCTTATTGGGGATCTGGAAAGAAAGGGAGAAACCAGCCCCAGACTGACTGTGATCTCTGTGTGCTCTTAAGGGAAATTGTACTTTACTGTGTGTGTACTTGTTATCCTCCCAATGTGCACATCTCTTACTGCTGTTAGCAGTGAGGATTGAGGCTCCTTGATTACTGGGCCAGGGCATGGGCATCACAATCTACATGCAGAATTATCACATCAGTCACAAGAACCATTGCATGCCACTTCTTGGAAGCTATATGCACATGCAGGGGATGGGCAAGGCTAAATAAGGAAAACCCCTGAATAGCTACCTGAATGATGGTTACCATGACTGGTGATCACAAACTGGAGAGGAAGAGATTGATTGATGCTGAAGAACTTAATGGTTAGCCCACTGCAGGTGAAAAACTAAACACCTTTTTATCTCAAGTTTGATACACATTATTTTATCACCACAATAATGTTAGGGTTTACTATCATTATGTCGCCCCACAGGCAGTCGAATCCACCTACTCTATTCTTAAATCCCAAATGTCGGAATGTTGAACACCAACAGTACTGACTGTCCAACCTTGCCCCTTTCTGGACCCATGGTAATGCTTGTTACTCTATCCAGACCAGTTGGAAGTTTCAAGGTTCAAATTTGCATCAGGTATACTGGAATTCAGCATTTCGACTTTTGCTGAAGTGCATGAACCATATGAAGACTCAGCCACCTGTAACTTGATGTGATGATAGTAAAGCTAATGTCAGTGTTATACAACTCAGATCAGACTAGACTATGTCATGCTCTCTCATCTGCAGCATTCCAGTGAGCCAGGTAGACTCCATGGATCCACTCAGTTCTTATTTGGCATACATGCAAAGCAATCCATTCAACCAGTTTATTTTGACTACATGTCAACCAATCACCACCTTCCACCCTCTAGAGAACTCCAGAAAACTGGATATTTTCCATCTAGCTTTATCCTCACAGTCTGCTAGACTGACTTTAAGCATCTCTCTAGACAGGAGGTACACCTTATGCTCACTATGTTTATCATAGTCCAACTGAAGCTCCTCATTCGCTATTACATGTCAGTTCCTGCAGAATTCCAGCATATCTTCATCTTGTTTATTGGTCAGTTTATAAAACTATACAATCATGGTCCTTTAAACCATTGTTTGATCCTGGCATCTTAGCATATAGTGCTACCTCCACTTCCTCCACCATATACGGCAGTCATGGTCAGCTGTTTTGGTGAACTCAAGTATTTTTCTGTGCTCTGTTTCAATTGTTTACCAGTTTTCATCATAGTGACTATATCAATTAATGCATTCACCACAAAAATGACTAATTCCAGTATGAAAAGAAAAACTTTCAGCTTCATATTTATCTGGCAGCAATCAGGAAAATATCTGTCCACACAATCACTGGAAATACCATTGGATATTTCCTGATGGTGCTCCGTTGTGCAGAATGTTATGTATCCCATATAGAATATATTCCCTGTGGGCACTGTTATCTTACTGTGACATTTTATGCTTATTATGTACCATGTCATGGGAGAGTATTGCTGGCTATTGTTATTCATATGTTTACTGAGCTCTCAGAATATGTGCCACAGGCAGGTATGAGCCTAGCATTGAGCAGTATTCTACCTTCTCCAAGGATAATGCCACATTACTAGCAGAAAACAATCAACTTTACCAATTGGCTTAGCTACTGGTGCCATTCCAAAGGGTCCAATACGTGTCTGCCTAAGAGGACATTGTTGACAGGCCACACTATTTTGCCAGGGATGGTATTCACCAGTCACCTCTAGACTTTCAGATACTGGCCAAAACATTATATACCCCTAGAGTGCATTGCTAAACAGACAAACCTTCCAACATATCAAAAGCTACTCAGTACAAGCTAAAGGTTTTACTGCTCAATGGTAGGAGCCTTAACAAGAAACTGAATTTCCTGGAAGCTCTCTTCACCCTGGGGAATGCTGATGTCTGTGCTGTTACTGAAAGATGGTTCAAAGCCATGAAAAGTAGTCTGGCAGTGCATGGCTATAACACTCTTCATACATTCCAACCACTCACTGAACGTGTAACGGCAGCGGTATATCTAGCTCTATGAAGTATAAACTTACCTCAAGGCTGGTCAGACAACATGAGATGCTTGAGCTACTCCATGTCCAACTAGCTGTGGGATAAATCTATTACCATATTCTTGCTAGCTACAAGTCTCCCACTATGAGCCAGAAAACCTATACATAATACCTGAAGTTACTAGAATCACTCAGTATCCAGCCTAATACCATACTCATGGGTGATTTTAACTACCCCTCCATTAATTGGAAGATATACACAACCACTAACATGTAGGCCTAAACATTTCTTGACTTTGTAAATTCAAATGCCCTGGAGCAGATAGTCTGCACTCACACCAGGGGAGCAAATATCCTAGATCTGGTACTCATAGATATGAGACAGTGCTACAACCCCCCACTTGATGTCTGCACTGGTAAGATCAGATCACAAAGTGGTCTTCCTTGAAATAAAGGTAAAACTAGTCACCCCTACCTAACCCCAAAAACTTTAAGAACTTCTTTAAGGTAAATTACCCACTATTAAGGGATGGGATGGCTAGTTTCCAAGCTCTCACATATCCAGAAAACACCAAAACTTATATAGAGGTGTACAGAAAAGCACAGTAAAACTATTTAAACAACCATATAAGCAACTGCATAGAAATGGCAGTACCGGATCGAAATAAACTCAGGCCAAACCGCACAAACAAGCCACCCTTGTGAACCCATGGTATTAGTATTTTGTACAACAAAAGAAAGAATATCCTGTTGATAAGTAACACAGAATGTGAAAAACAGAGCAAAAAGTCCCTCATTAGTCTAAACAAGTGAATCAAAGAACTCATCAAGCCTTTGTAAGCAAACATTGAGGTAAAAATAGCCTTCAAAGTTGAGCCATTTTTCAGTTATCTCTGCAGTTTTGTGCAACACTCAATCATGTACAGAATACGTTTTAGTGGCATCACCTATACTCAGATGGAGGATACAGCAAATTAACTCAACTCACTTCCCCATCATCCCCAGTTCTCTCCCCAGAAATACCCTCCACCACTCCACCATCGATTATCACTGAAGAACAGGTTGTCACTGCACTCTCTAAAGATAGAAATACAGCTTTAATGGAGCCTGATGATATACCAGATTGCCTCTTAAACAGCTTAAATCAGGAATTATCTGGCCCATTATGATCTCTATTTAACCACAGCCTCCAGATTAGCTTTGCCCCAGTAGAATGGAGGACAGCAACAGTCATTCCTCTGTATAAAGTGGGACCATCTACTGACCTGGAAAATTACAGACCCATAAGTTTGACCAGTCTTATATGTAAGGCCATAATAAATAATGACATAGGAAACCTCCAAACACTGGACCTGACCCAATATGGCTTTGTCAAGGGCAGATCCTGTGTATTTCTTTGAGAAAATCAGTAAGGCCATGGATGAGGGTAAAACATTACATACCACCTACCTTGACCTAGCCAAGACATTTGACACAATTCCCCTACTCAGGTATTATAAATATACTTACAAAACTAGGCATAAATCCCTGTGTCACCAGATGGATAGCCAATTGGCTCACAGACAGGACACATGTGGTTAAAGTGGGTGAATCCAAATCTAGCAAGAGTCTAGTTACTAGTGGTGCACTACAGAGTTCAGTGCTGGTATCATTCCTATTTGGAATATACTTCTCTGAAGTCAAGGCTAATGTGTAAGACCTCTGGTTGACAAAGTTTGCCAATGACTGCAAACTGGGGGAAATCACTGAATCCCCCAGTGATGTAGATATCATTCAGGAGGGTCTGGATCAGACAAATGATTGGTGCCAGGACCATGGCATAAATCTAAATGTGAAAAATACTTTATCATACCCCTTGGAAAGTGAAATACCCCTACAAATTACAACATCAATTACACACCCCTAAGCGTAGACTCAGAGGTGAGTGATCTAGGTACACAGATATATATTAGCCGGATGTTTGGCCGCCATGTGTCCACAGTGGAGAGGAAGTCCTTCTATGTGGCATACTGTACAAGTAAAGGCATGGCATCCAGATCTAAGGAAATTATAGTCCTACTGTACTTAGTCCTCATTAGACCAACGATCGAGTACAAGGCACCATTTGGCATGTACTTGACTTGGTACTCAGAGGTTCCTTACAAAGAAAATACAGGGTTTAAACAACATGAACTATGCGGATAGACTAAAACCCTATCCCTTTACTCTGTCTCCTGTTGAGTATTAAAGGGTGACCTTTGCCTGCTCTACAAGGCACTCACAAATCCAGCCCTGATGGAGCTGCTACAGATTCTCAAATCAAACAGTACGAGGGTCACCCAACTACAGAATCTAAACTTAGTCAGTGAATCAACCAAAACATGCTGAGAGACAGATAAGTGTCTCAGAGTTTGTCTCTTCTTTGGAACACGCTTCCTATTGACATTAAGCAAAGCCCTTCCCTGGCCTCTTCAAATGCAGTTTGGCTCCATAGCTGGGAAATCACAAATTCACACCTGGGTAGTGCCTATGTCCCTTATGAACAGGGGTAATCTGTAAGATACTCAATGCAAAGGAAATAAATC